>NW_027364974.1:0-153322 GCF_046119375.1 Phyllobates terribilis | reverse complement strand
ATCACATGTACCAGTATATAATACCTGATAATCATCACATATATTATATCATACAGTATATTAACCTCAGAATAGTAATATCACATGTACTAGTATATAATAGCTGATAATCCGCACATATATTATATCATACAGTATAATAACCTCAGAATAGTAATATCACATGTACCAGTATATAATACCTGATAATCCTCAGATATATTATATCACACAGTATAATAACCTCAGAATAGTAACCTCACATGTACCAGTATATAATACCTGATAATCCTTACATATATTATATCATACAGTATAATAACCTCAGAATAGTAATATCACATGCACCAGTATATAATACCTGATAATCCTCACATATATTATATCATACAGTATAATAACCTCAGAATAGTGATATCACATGTACCAGTATATAATAGCTGATAATCCTCACATATATTATATCATACAGTATAATAACCTCAGAATACTAGTATCACATGTACCAGTATATAATACCTGATAATCCTCAGATATATTATATCATACAGTATAATAACCTCAGAATAGTAATATCACATGTACCAGTATATAATACCTGATAATCCTCAGATATATTATATCATACAGTATAATAACCTCAGAATAGTAATATCACATGTACCAGTATATAATAGCTGATAATCCTCAAATATATTATATCATACAGTATAATAACCTCAGAATAGTAATATCACATGCACCAGTATATAATAGCTGATAATCCTCACATATATTATATCATACAGTATAATAACCTCAGAATAGTGATATCACATGTACCAGTATATAATACCTGATAATCCTCACATATATTATATCATACAGTATAATAACCTCAGAATAGTAATATCACATGCACCAGTATATAATAGCTGATAATCCTCAGATATATTATATCATACAGTATAATACCCTCAGAATAGTAATATCACATGTACCAGTATATAATACCTGATAATCCTCAGATATATTATATCATACAGTATAATAACCTCAGAATAGTAATATCACATGCACCATTATATAATAGCTGATAATCCTCAGATATATTATATCATACAGTATAATACCCTCAGAATAGTAATATCACATGTACCAGTATATAATACCTGATAATCCTCACATATATTATATCATACAGTATAATAACCTAAGAATAGTAATATCACATGTACCAGTATATAATACCTGATAATCCTCACATATATTATATCATACAGTATAATACCCTCAGAATAGTAATATCACATGTACCAGTATATAATAGCTGATAATCCTCACATATATTATATCAAACAGTATAATAACCTCAGAATACTAGTATCACATGTACCAGTATATAATACCTGATAATCCTTACATATATTATATCATACAGTATAATAACCTCAGAATAGTAATATCACATGCACCAGTATATAATACCTAATAATCCTCACATATATTATATCATACAGTATAATAACCTCAGAATACTAGTATCACATGTACCAGTATATAATACCTGATAATCCTCAGATATATTATATCATACAGTATAATAACCTCAGAATAGTAATATCACATGTACCAGTATATAATACCTGATAATCCTCAGATATATTATATCATACAGTATAATAACCTCAGAATAGTAATATCACATGTACCAGTATATAATAGCTGATAATCCTCACATATATTATATCATACAGTATAATAACCTCAGAATAATAATATCACTTGTACCAGTATATAATACCTGATAATCCTCAGATATATTATATCATACAGTATAATAACCTCAGAATAGTAATATCACATGTACCAGTATATAATAGCTGATAATCCTCACATATATTATATCATACAGTATAATAACCTCAGAATAGTAATATCACTTGTACCAGTATATAATACCTGATAATCCTCAGATATATTATATCATACAGTATAATAACCTCAGAATAGTAATATCACATGTACCAGTATATAATACCTGATAATCCTCAGATATATTATATCATACAGTATAATAACCTCAGAATAGTAATATCACATGTACCAGTATATAATAGCTGATAATCCTCACATATATTATATCATACAGTATAATAACCTCAGAATAGTAATATCACATGTACCAGTATATAATAGCTGATAATCCTCACATATATTATATCATACAGTATAATAACCTCAGAATAGTAATATCACATGTACCAGTATATAATACCTGATAATCCTCAGATATATTATATCATACAGTATAATAACCTCAGAATAGTAATATCACATGCACCAGTATATAATAGCTGATAATCCTCAGATATATTATATCATACAGTATAATACCCTCAGAATAGTAATATCACATGTACCAGTATATAATACCTGATAATCCTCACATATATTATATCATACAGTATATTAACCTCAGAATAGTAATATCACATGTACTAGTATATAATAGCTGATAATCCTCACATATATTATATCATACAGTATAATAACCTCAGAATAGTAATATCACATGTACCAGTATATAATACCTGATAATCCTCAAATATATTATATCATACAGTATAATAACCTCAGAATAGTAATATCACATGTACCAGTATATAATACCTGATAATCCTCACATATATTATATCATACAGTATAATAACCTCAGAATAGTAATATCACATGCACCAGTATATAATAGCTGATAATCCTCAGATATATTATATCATACAGTATAATACCCTCAGAATAGTAATATCACATGTACCAGTATATAATACCTGATAATCCTCAGATATATTATATCATACAGTATAATACCCTCAGAATACTAATATCACATGTACCAGTATATAATACCTGATAATCCTCACATATATTATATCATACAGTATATTAACCTCAGAATAGTAATATCACATGTACTAGTATATAATAGCTGATAATCCTCACATATATTATATCATACAGTATAATAACCTCAGAATAGTAATATCACATGTACCAGTATATAATACCTGATAATCCTCAGATATATTATATCATACAGTATAATAACCTCAGAATAGTAATATCACATGCACCAGTATATAATACCTGATAATCCTCACATATATTATATCATACAGTATATTAACCTCAGAATAGTAATATCACATGTACAAGTATATAATAGCTGATAATCCTCACATATATTATATCATACAGTATAATAACCTCAGAATAGTAATATCACATGTACCAGTATATAATACCTGATAATCCTCACATATATTATATCATACAGTATAATAACCTCAGAATAGTAATATCACATGCACCAGTATATAATAGCTGATAATCCTCAGATATATTATATCATACAGTATAATACCCTCAGAATAGTAATATCACATGTACCAGTATATAATACCTGATAATCCTCAGATATATTATATCATACAGTATAATACCCTCAGAATAGTAATATCACATGTACCAGTATATAATACCTGATAATCCTCACATATATTATATCATACAGTATATTAACCTCAGAATAGTAATATCACATGTACTAGTATATAATAGCTGATAATCCTCACATATATTATATCATACAGTATAATAACCTCAGAATAGTAATATTACATGTACCAGTATATAATAGCTGATAATCCTCAGATATATTATATCATACAGTATAATAACCTCAGAATAGTAATATCACATGCACCAGTATATAATACCTGATAATCCTCAGATATATTATATCATACAGTATAATAACCTCAGAATAGTAATATCACATGTACCAGTATATAATACCTGATAATCCTCAGATATATTATATCATACAGTATAATAACCTCAGAATAGTAATATCACATGTACCAGTATATAATAGCTGATAATCCTCACATATATTATATCATACAGTATAATAACCTCAGAATAGTAATATCACATGTACCAGTATATAATAGCTGATAATCCTCAGATATATTATATCATACAGTATAATAACCTCAGAATAGTAATATCACATGTACCAGTATATATTACCTGATAATCCTCACATATATTATATCATACAGTATAATACCCTCAGAATAGTAATATCAAATGTACCAGTATATAATACCTGATAATCCTCACATATATTACATCATACAGTATAATACCCTCAGAATAGTAATATCACATGTACCAGTATATAATACCTGATAATCCTCACATATATTATATCATACAGTATAATAACCTCAGAATAGTAATATCACATGTACCAGTATATAATAGCTGATAATCCTCAGATATATTATATCATACAGTATAATAACCTCAGAATAGTAATATCACATGTACCAGTATATAATAGCTGATAATCCTTAGATATATTATATCATACAGTATAATAACCTCAGAATAGTAATATCACATGTACCAGTATATAATACCTGATAATCCTCAGATATATTATATCATACAGTATAATAACCTCAGAATAGTAATATCACATGTACCAGTATATAATACCTGATAATCCTCAGATATATTATATCATACAGTATAATAACCTCAGAATAGTAATATCACATGTACCAGTATATAATACCTGATAATCCTCAGATATATTATATCATACAGTATAATAACCTCAGAATAGTAATATCACATGTACCAGTATATAATACCTGATAATCCTCAAATATATTATATCATACAGTATAATAACCTCAGAATAGTAATATCACATGTACCAGTATATAAAAGCTGATAATCCTCACATATATTATATCATACAGTATAATAACCTCAGAATAGTAATATCACATGTACCAGTATATAATACCTGACAATCCTCAGATATATTATGTCATACAGTATAATAACCTCAGAATAGTAATATCACATGCACCAGTATATAATAGCTGATAATCCTCAGATATATTATATCATACAGTATAATACCCTCAGAATAGTAATATCACATGTACCAGTATATAATACCTGATAATCCTCACATATATTATATCATACAGTATATTAACCTCAGAATAGTAATATCACATGTACTAGTATATAATAGCTGATAATCCTCACATATATTATATCATACAGTATAATAACCTCAGAATAGTAATATCACATGTACCAGTATATAATACCTGATAATCCTCAGATATATTATATCATACAGTATAATAACCTCAGAATAGTAATATCACATGCACCAGTATATAATAGCTGATAATCCTCAGATATATTATATCATACAGTATAATACCCTCAGAATAGTAATATCACATGTACCAGTATATAATACCTGATAATCCTCACATATATTATCTCATACAGTATAATAACCTCAGAATAGTAATATCACATGTACCAGTATATAATACCCGATAATCCTCACATATATTATATTATACAGTATAATACCCTCAGAATAGTAATATCACATGTACCAGTATATAATAGCTGATAATCCTCACATATATTATATCACACAGTATAATAACCTCAGAATAGTAATATCACATGTACCAGTATATAATAGCTGATAATCCTCACATATATTATATCAAACAGTATAATAACCTCAGAATACTAGTATCACATGTACCAGTATATAATACCTGATAATCCTTACATATATTATATCATACAGTATAATAACCTCAGAATAGTAATATCACATGCACCAGTATATAATACCTAATAATCCTCACATATATTATATCATACAGTATAATAACCTCAGAATAGTGATATCACATGTACCAGTATATAATAGCTGATAATCCTCAGATATATTATATCATACAGTATAATAACCTCAGAATAGTAATATCACATGTACCAGTATATAATACCTGATAATCCTCAGATATATTATATCATACAGTATAATAACCTCAGAATAGTAATATCACATGTACCAGTATATAATAGCTGATAATCCTCACATATATTATATCATACAGTATAATAACCTCAGAATAGTAATATCACATGCACCAGTATATAATAGCTGATAATCCTCAGATATATTATATCATACAGTATAATAACCTCAGAATAGTAATATCACATGTACCAGTATATAATACCTGATAATCCTCAGATATATTATATCATACAGTATAATAACCTCAGAATAGTAATATCACATGTACCAGTATATAATAGCTCATAATCCTCACATATATTATATCATACAGTATAATAACCTCAGAATAGTAATATCACTTGTACCAGTATATAATACCTGATAATCCTCAGATATATTATATCATACAGTATAATAACCTCAGAATAGTAATATCACATGCACCAGTATATAATAGCTGATAATCCTCAGATATATTATATCATACAGTATAATAACCTCAGAATAGTAATATCACATGTACCAGTATATAATACCTGATAATCCTCAGATATATTATATCATACAGTATAATAACCTCAGAATAGTAATATCACATGTACCAGTATATAATAGCTGATAATCCTCACATATATTATATCTTACAGTATAATAACCTCAGAATAGTAATATCACATGTACCAGTATATAATAGCTGATAATCCTCACATATATTATATCATACAGTATAATAACCTCAGAATAGTAATATCACTTGTACCAGTATATAATACCTGATAATCCTCAGATATATTATATCATACAGTATAATAACCTCAGAATAGTAATATCACATGCACCAGTATATAATAGCTGATAATCCTCAGATATATTATATCATACAGTATAATACCGTCAGAATAGTAATATCACATGTACCAGTATATAATACCTGATAATCCTCAGATATATTATATCATACAGTATAATAACCTCAGAATAGTAATATCACATGTACCAGTATATAATACCTGATAATCCTCAGATATATTATATCATACAGTATAATAACCTCAGAATAGTAATATCACATGTACCAGTATATAATAGCTCATAATCCTCACATATATTATATCATACAGTATAATAACCTCAGAATAGTAATATCACTTGTACCAGTATATAATACCTGATAATCCTCAGATATATTATATCATACAGTATAATAACCTCAGAATAGTAATATCACATGCACCAGTATATAATAGCTGATAATCCTCAGATATATTATATCATACAGTATAATACCGTCAGAATAGTAATATCACATGTACCAGTATATAATACCTGATAATCCTCAGATATATTATATCATACAGTATAATAACCTCAGAATAGTAATATCACATGTACCAGTATATAATACCTGATAATCCTCACATATATTATATCTTACAGTATAATAACCTCAGAATAGTAATATCACATGTACGAGTATATAATAGCTGATAATCCTCACATATATTATATCATACAGTATAATAACCTCAGAATAGTAATATCACATGTACCAGTATATAATACCTGATAATCCTCAAATATATTATATCATACAGTATAATAACCTCAGAATAGTAATATCACATGTACCAGTATATAATAGCTGATAATCCTCACATATATTATATCATACAGTATAATAACCTCAGAATAGTAATATCACATGTACCAGTATATAATACCTGATAATCCTCAGATATATTATATCATACAGTATAATAACCTCAGAATAGTAATATCACATGCACCAGTATATAATACCTGATAATCCTCACATATATTATATCATACAGTATAATAACCTCAGAATAGTAATATCACATGTACCAGTATATAATACCTGATAATCCTCAGATATATTATATCATACAGTATAATACCCTCAGAATAGTAATATCACATGTACCAGTATATAATACCTGATAATCCTCACATATATTATATCATACAGTATATTAACCTCAGAATAGTAATATCACATGTACTAGTATATAATAGCTGATAATCCTCACATATATTATATCATACAGTATAATAACCTCAGAATAGTAATATCACATGTACCAGTATATAATACCTGATAATCCTCAAATATATTATATCATACAGTATAATAACCTCAGAATAGTAATATCACATGTACCAGTATATAATACCTGATAATCCTCACATATATTATATCATACAGTATAATAACCTCAGAATAGTAATATCACATGCACCAGTATATAATACCTGATAATCCTCACATATATTATATCATACAGTATAATAACCTCAGAATAGTAATATCACATGTACCAGTATATAATACCTGATAATCCTCAGATATATTATATCATACAGTATAATACCCTCAGAATAGTAATATCACATGTACCAGTAATTAATACCTGATAATCCTCACATATATTATATCATACAGTATATTAACCTCAGAATAGTAATATCACATGTACTAGTATATAATAGCTGATAATCCTCCCATATATTATATCATACAGTATAATAACCTCAGAATAGTAATATCACATGTACCAGTATATAATACCTGATAATCCTCAGATATATTATATCATACAGTATAATAACCTCAGAATAGTAATATCACATGCACCAGTATATAATACCTGATAATCCTCAGATATATTATATCATACAGTATAATAACCTCAGAATAGTAATATCACATGTACCAGTATATAATACCTGATAATCCTCAGATATATTATATCATACAGTATAATAACCTCAGAATAGTAATATCACATGTACCAGTATATAATAGCTGATAATCCTCAGATATATTATAACATACAGTATAATACCCTCAGAATAGTAATATCACATGTACCAGTATATAATAGCTGATAATCCTCAGATATATTATATCATACAGTATAATAACCTCAGAATAGTAATATCACATGTACCAGTATATAATACCTGATAATCCTCACATATATTATATCCTACAGTATAATACCCTCAGAATAGTAATATCACATGTACCAGTATATAATACCTGATAATCCTCACATATATTATATCATACAGTATAATAACCTCAGAATAGTAATATCACATGTACCAGTATATAATAGCTGATAATCCTCAGATATATTATATCATACAGTATAATAACCTCAGAATAGTAATATCACATGTACCAGTATATAATACCTGATAATCCTCAGATATATTATATCATACAGTATAATACCCTCAGAATAGTAATATCAAATGTACCAGTATATAATACCTGATAATCCTCACATATATTATATCATACAGTATAATACCCTCAGAATAGTAATATCACATGTACCAGTATATAATACCTGATAATCCTCACATATATTATATCATACAGTATAATAACCTCAGAATAGTAATATCACATGTACCAGTATATAATACCTGATAATCCTCAGATATATTATATCATACAGTATAATAAGCTCAGAATAGTAATATCACATGTACCTGTATATAATACCTGATAATCCTCACATATATTATATCATACAGTATAATAACCTCAGAATAGTAATATCACATGTACTAGTATATAATAGCTGATAATCCTCACATATATTATATCATACAGTATAATAACCTCAGAATAGTAATATCACATGTACCAGTATAGAATACCTGATAATCCTCACATATATTATATCATACAGTATAATAACCTCAGAATAGTAATATCACTTGTACCAGTATATAATACCTGATAATCCTCAGATATATTATATCATACAGTATAATACCCTCAGAATAGTAATATCACATGTACCAGTATATAATACCTGATAATCCTCAGATATATTATATCTTACAGTATAATAACCTCAGAATAGTAATATCACATGTACCAGTATATAATAGCTGATAATCCTCACATATATTATATCATACAGTATAATAACCTCAGAATAGTAATATCACATGTACCAGTATATAATACCTGATAATCCTCAAATATATTATATCATACAGTATAATAACCTCAGAATAGTAATATCACATGTACCAGTATATAATAGCTGATAATCCTCACATATATTATATCATACAGTATAATAACCTCAGAATAGTAATATCACATGTACCAGTATATAATACCTGATAATCCTCAGATATATTATATCATACAGTATAATAACCTCAGAATAGTAATATCACATGCACCAGTATATAATAGCTGATAATCCTCAGATATATTATATCATACAGTATAATAACCTCAGAATAGTAATATCACATGTACCAGTATATAATACCTGATAATCCTCACATATATTATATCATACAGTATAATAACCTCAGAATAGTAATATCACATGTACCAGTATATAATAGCTGATAATCCTCACATATATTATATCATACAGTATAATAACCTCAGAATAGTAATATCACATGTACCAGTATATAATACCTGATAATCCTCAGATATATTATATCATACAGTATAATAACCTCAGAATAGTAATATCACATGCACCAGTATATAATAGCTGATAATCCTCACATATATTATATCATACAGTATAATACCCTCAGAATAGTAATATCACATGTACCAGTATATAATACCTGATAATCCTCACATATATTATATCATACAGTATATTAACCTCAGAATAATAATATCACATGTACTAGTATATAATAGCTAATAATCCTCACATATATTATATCATACAGTATAATAACCTCAGAATAGTAATATCACATGTACCAGTATATAATACCTGATAATCCTCAAATATATTATATCATACAGTATAATAACCTCAGAATAGTAATATCACATGCACCAGTATATAATAGCTGATAATCCTCACATATATTATATCATACAGTATAATACCCTCAGAATAGTAATATCACATGTACCAGTATATAATACCTGATAATCCTCACATATATTATATCATACAGTATATTAACCTCAGAATAATAATATCACATGTACTAGTATATAATAGCTGATAATCCTCACATATATTATATCATACAGTATAATAACCTCAGAATAGTAATATCACATGTACCAGTATATAATACCTGATAATCCTCAAATATATTATATCATACAGTATAATAACCTCAGAATAGTAATATCACATGTACCAGTATATAATACCTGATAATCCTCACATATATTATATCATACAGTATAATACCCTCAGAATAGTAATATCACATGCACCAGTATATAATACCTGATAATCCTCAGATATATTATATCATACAGTATAATAACCTCAGAATAGTAATATCACATGTACCAGTATATAATAGCTGATAATCCTCACATATATTATATCATACAGTATAATAACCTCAGAATAGTAATATCACATGTACTAGTATATAATAGCTGATAATCCTCACATATATTATATCATACAGTATAATAACCTCAGAATAGTAATATCACATGTACCAGTATATAATACCTGATAATCCTCAGATATATTATATCATACAGTATAATAACCTCAGAATAGTAATATCACATGCACCAGTATATAATACCTGATAATCCTCAGATATATTATATCATACAGTATAATAACCTCAGAATAGTAATATCACATGTACCAGTATATAATACCTGATAATCCTCAGATATATTATATCATACAGTATAATAACCTCAGAATAGTAATATCACATGTACCAGTATATAATAGCTGATAATCCTCAGATATATTATAACATACAGTATAATACCCTCAGAATAGTAATATCACATGTACCAGTATATAATAGCTGATAATCCTCAGATATATTATATCATACAGTATAATAACCTCAGAATAGTAATATCACATGTACCAGTATATAATACCTGATAATCCTCACATATATTATATCCTACAGTATAATACCCTCAGAATAGTAATATCACATGTACCAGTATATAATACCTGATAATCCTCACATATATTATATCATACAGTATAATAACCTCAGAATAGTAATATCACATGTACCAGTATATAATAGCTGATAATCCTCAGATATATTATATCATACAGTATAATAACCTCAGAATAGTAATATCACATGTACCAGTATATAATACCTGATAATCCTCAGATATATTATATCATACAGTATAATACCCTCAGAATAGTAATATCAAATGTACCAGTATATAATACCTGATAATCCTCACATATATTATATCATACAGTATAATACCCTCAGAATAGTAATATCACATGTACCAGTATATAATACCTGATAATCCTCACATATATTATATCATACAGTATAATAACCTCAGAATAGTAATATCACATGTACCAGTATATAATAGCTGATAATCCTCAGATATATTATATCATACAGTATAATAACCTCAGAATAGTAATATCACATGTACCAGTATATAATAGCTGATAATCCTCAGATATATTATATCATACAGTATAATAACCTCAGAATAGTAATATCACATGTACCAGTATATAATACCTGATAATCCTCACATATATTATATCATACAGTATAATAACCTCAGAATAGTAATATCACATGTACCAGTATATAATAGCTGATAATCCTCAGATATATTATATCATACAGTATAATAACCTCAGAATAGTAATATCACATGTACCAGTATATAATACCTGATAATCCTCACATATATTATATCATACAGTATAATAACCTCAGAATAGTAATATCACATGTACCAGTATATAATACCTGATAATCCTCACATATATTATATCATACAGTATAATAACCTCAGAATAGTAATATCACATGTACCAGTATATAATACCTGATAATCCTCAGATATATTATATCATACAGTATAATAAGCTCAGAATAGTAATATCACATGTACCTGTATTTAATACCTGATAATCCTCACATATATTATATCATACAGTATAATAACCTCAGAATAGTAATATCACATGCACCAGTATATAATAGCTGATAATCCTCAGATATATTATATCATACAGTATAATACCCTCAGAATAGTAATATCACATGTACCAGTATATAATACCTGATAATCCTCAGATATATTATATCATACAGTATAATACCCTCAGAATAGTAATATCACATGTACCAGTATATAATACCTGATAATCCTCACATATATTATATCATACAGTATATTAACCTCAGAATAGTAATATCACATGTACTAGTATATAATAGCTGATTATCCTCACATATATTATATCATATAGTATAATAACCTCAGAATAGTAATATCACATGTACCAGTATATAATACCTGATAATCCTCAGATATATTATATCATACAGTATAATAACCTCAGAATAGTAATATCACATGCACCAGTATATAATACCTGATAATCCTCAGATATATTATATCATACAGTATAATAACCTCAGAATAGTAATATCACATGTACCAGTATATAATACCTGATAATCCTCAGATATATTATATCATACAGTATAATAACCTCAGAATAGTAATATCACATGTACCAGTATATAATAGCTGATAATCCTCACATATATTATATCCTACAGTATAATACCCTCAGAATAGTAATATCACATGTACCAGTATATAATACCTAAAAATCCTCACATATATTATATCATACAGTATAATAACCTCAGAATAGTAATATCACATGTACCAGTATATAATAGCTGATAATCCTCAGATATATTATATCATACAGTATAATAACCTCAGAATAGTAATATCACATGTACCAGTATATAATACCTGATAATCCTCAGATATATTATATCATACAGTATAATACCCTCAGAATAGTAATATCAAATGTACCAGTATATAATACCTGATAATCCTCACATATATTATATCATACAGTATAATACCCTCAGAATAGTAATATCACATGTACCAGTATATAATACCTGATAATCCTCAGATATATTATATCATACAGTATAATACCCTCAGAATAGTAATATCACATGTACCAGTATATAATAGCTGATAATCCACACATATATTATATCATACAGTATAATAACCTCAGAATAGTAATATCACATGTACTAGTATATAATAGCTGATAATCCTCACATATATTATATCATACAGTATAATAACCTCAGAATAGTAATATCACATGTACCAGTATATAATATCTGATAATCCTCACATATATTATATCATACAGTATAATAATCTCAGAATACTAATATCACATGTACCAGTATATAATACCTGATAATCCTCACATATATTATATCATACAGTATAATAACCTCAGAATAGTAATATCACATGTACTAGTATATAATAGCTGATAATCCTCACATATATTATATCATACAGTATAATTACCTCAGAATAGTAATATCACATGTACTAGTATATAATAGCTGATAATCCTCACATATATTATATCATACAGTATAATAACCTCAGAATAGTAATATCACATGTACCAGTATATAATAGCTGATAATCCTCACATATATTATATCATACAGTATAATAACCTCAGAATAGTAATATCACATGTACTAGTATATAATACCTGATAATCCTCACATATATTATATCATACAGTATAATAACCTCAGAATAGTAATATCACATGTACCAGTATATAATAGCTGATAATCCTCACATATATTATATCATACAGTATAATAACCTCAGAATAGTAATATCACATGTACCAGTATATAATACCTGATAATCCTCACATATATTATATCATACATTATAATAACCTCAGAATAGTAATATCACATGTACCAGTATATAATACCTGATAATCCTCACATATATTATATCATACAGTATAATAACCTCAGAATAGTAATATCACATGTACCAGTATATAATACCTGATAATCCTCACATATATTATATCATACAGTATAATAACCTCAGAATAGTAATATCACATGCACCAGTATATAATACCTGATAATCCTCAGATATATTATATCATACAGTATAATAACCTCAGAATACTAATATCACATGCACCAGTATATAATACCTGATAATCCTCAGATATATTATATCTTACAGTATAATAACCTCAGAATAGTAATATCACATGTACCAGTATATAATACCTGATAATCCTCAGATATATTATATCATACAGTATAATAACCTCAGAATAGTAATATCACATGCACCAGTATATAATACCTGATAATCCTCACATATATTATATCATACAGTATAATAACCTCAGAATAGTAATATCACATGTACCAGTATATAATACCTGATAATCCTCACATATATTATATCATACAGTATAATAACCTCAGAATAGTAATATCACATGCACCAGTATATAATACCTGATAATCCTCAGATATATTATATCTTACAGTATAATAACCTCAGAATAGTAATATCACATGTACCAGTATATAATACCTGATAATCCTCAGATATATTATATCATACAGTATAATAACCTCAGAATAGTAATATCACATGCACCAGTATATAATACCTGATAATCCTCACATATATTATATCATACAGTATAATAACCTCAGAATAGTAATATCACATGCACCAGTATATAATAGCTGATAATCCTCAGATATATTATATCATACAGTATAATACCCTCAGAATAGTAATATCACATGTACCAGTATATAATACCTGATAATCCTCACATATATTATATCATACAGTATAATAACCTCAGAATAGTAATATCACATGTACCAGTATATAATACCTGATAATCCTCACATATATTATATCATACAGTATAATAACTACATCAGAATAGTAATATCACATGTACCAGTATATAATACCTGATAATCCTCACATATATTATATCATACAGTATAATAACTACATCAGAATAGTAATATCACATGTACCAGTATATAATACCTGATAATCCTCACATATATTATATCATACAGTATAATAACTACATCAGAATAGTAATATCACATGTACCAGTATATAATACCTGATAATCCTCACATATATTATATCATACAGTATAATAACCTCAGAAAAGTAATATCACATGTACCAGTATATAATAGCTGATAATCCTCAGATATATTATATCATACAGTATAATAATTACCTCAGAATAGTAATATCACATGTACCAGTATATAATACCTGATAATCCTCACATATATTATATCATACAGTATAATAACCTCAGAATACTAATATCACATGTACCAGTATATAATACCTGATAATCCTCAGATATATTATATCATACAGTATAATAATTACCTCAGAATAGTAATATCACATGCACCAGTATATAATACCTGATAATCCTCAGATATATTATATCATACAGTATAATAATTACCTCAGAATAGTAATATCACATGCACCAGTATATAATACCTGATAATCCTCAGATATATTATATCATACAGTATAATAACCTCAGAATAGTAATATCACATGTACCAGTATATAATAGCTGATAATCCTCAGATATATTATATCATACAGTATAATAACCTCAGAATACTAATATCACATGTACCAGTATATAATAGCTGATAATCCTCAGATATATTATATCATACAGTATAATACCCTCAGAATAGTAATATCACATGTAGCAGTATATAATACCTGATAATCCTCACATATATTATATCATACAGTATAATAACCTCAGAATAGTAATATCACATGTACCAGTATATAATACCTGATAATCCTCACATATATTATATCATACAGTATAATAACCTCAGAATAGTAATATCACATGTACCAGTATATAATACCTGATAATCCTCACATATATTATATCATACAGTATAATACCCTCAGAATAGTAATATCACATGTACCAGTATATAATACCTGATAATCCTCACATATATTATATCATACAGTATAATAACCTCAGAATAGTAATATCACATGTACCAGTATATAATACCTGATAATCCTCAGATATATTATATCATACAGTATAATAACCTCAGAATAGTAATATCACATGTACCAGTATATAATACCTGATAATCCTCAGATATATTATATCATACAGTATAATAACCTCAGAATAGTAATATCACATGCACCAGTATATAATACCTGATAATCCTCACATATATTATATCATATAGTATAATAACCTCAGAATAGTAATATCACATGTACCAGTATATAATACCTGATAATCCTCACATATATTATATCATACAGTATAATAACCTCAGAATAGTAATATCACATGCACCAGTATATAATACCTGATAATCCTCAGATATATTATATCTTACAGTATAATAACCTCAGAATAGTAATATCACATGTACCAGTATATAATACCTGATAATCCTCAGATATATTATATCATACAGTATAATAACCTCAGAATAGTAATATCACATGCACCAGTATATAATACCTGATAATCCTCACATATATTATATCATACAGTATAATAACCTCAGAATAGTAATATCACATGCACCAGTATATAGTAGCTGATAATCCTCAGATATATTATATCATACAGTATAATACCCTCAGAATAGTAATATCACATGTACCAGTATATAATACCTGATAATCCTCACATATATTATATCATACAGTATAATAACCTCAGAATAGTAATATCACATGTACCAGTATATAATACCTGATAATCCTCACATATATTATATCATACAGTATAATACCCTCAGAATAGTAATATCACATGTACCAGTATATAATACCTGATAATCCTCACATATATTATATCATACAGTATAATAACCTCAGAATAGTAATATCACATGTACCAGTATATAATACCTGATAATCCTCACATATATTATATCATACAGTATAATACCCTCAGAATACTAACATCACATGTACCAGTATATAATACCTGATAATCCTCACATATATTATATCATACATTATAATAACCTCAGAATAGTAATATCACATGCACCAGTATATAATACCTGATAATCCTCAGATATATTATATCTTACAGTATAATAACCTCAGAATAGTAATATCACATGTACCAGTATATAATACCTGATAATCCTCAGATATATTATATCATACAGTATAATAACCTCAGAATAGTAATATCACATGCACCAGTATATAATACCTGATAATCCTCACATATATTATATCATACAGTATAATAACCTCAGAATAGTAATATCACATGCACCAGTATATAGTAGCTGATAATCCTCAGATATATTATATCATACAGTATAATACCCTCAGAATAGTAATATCACAAGTACCAGTATATAATACCTGATAATCCTCACATATATTATATCATACAGTATAATAACCTCAGAATAGTAATATCACATGTACCAGTATATAATACCTGATAATCCTCACATATATTATATCATACAGTATAATACCCTCAGAATAGTAATATCACATGTACCAGTATATAATACCTGATAATCCTCACATATATTATATCATACAGTATAATAACCTCAGAATAGTAATATCACATGTACCAGTATATAATACCTGATAATCCTCACATATATTATATCATACAGTATAATACCCTCAGAATACTAACATCACATGTACCAGTATATAATACCTGATAATCCTCACATATATTATATCATACAGTATAATAACCTCAGAATAGTAATATCACATGTACCAGTATATAATAGCTGATAATCCTCAGATATATTATATCATACAGTATAATAATTACCTCAGAATAGTAATATCACATGTACCAGTATATAATACCTGATAATCCTCACATATATTATATCATACAGTATAATAACCTCAGAATAGTAATATCACATGTACCAGTATATAATACCTGATAATCCTCAGATATATTATATCATACAGTATAATAATTACCTCAGAATAGTAATATCACATGCACCAGTATATAATACCTGATAATCCTCAGATATATTATATCATACAGTATAATAATTACCTCAGAATAGTAATATCACATGCACCAGTATATAATACCTGATAATCCTCAGATATATTATATCATACAGTATAATAACCTCAGAATAGTAATATCACATGTACCAGTATATAATACCTGATAATCCTCACATATATTATATCATACAGTATAATAACCTCAGAATAGTAATATCACATGTACCAGTATATAATAGCTGATAATCCTCAGATATATTATATCATACAGTATAATAACCTCAGAATAGTAATATCACATGTACCAGTATATAATAGCTGATAATCCTCACATATATTATATCATACAGTATAATAACCTCAGAATAGTAATATCACATGTACCAGTATATAATAGCTGATAATCCTCACATATATTATATCATACAGTATAATAACCTCAGAATAGTAATATCACATGTACCAGTATATAATACCTGATAATCCTCAGATATATTATATCATACAGTATAATAACCTCAGAATAGTAATATCACATGTACCAGTATATAATACCTGATAATCCTCAGATATATTATATCATACAGTATAATAACCTCAGAATAGTAATATCACATGCACCAGTATATAATACCTGATAATCCTCACATATATTATATCATATAGTATAATAACCTCAGAATAGTAATATCACATGTACCAGTATATAATACCTGATAATCCTCACATATATTATATCATACAGTATAATAACCTCAGAATAGTAATATCACATGCACCAGTATATAATACCTGATAATCCTCAGATATATTATATCTTACAGTATAATAACCTCAGAATAGTAATATCACATGTACCAGTATATAATACCTGATAATCCTCAGATATATTATATCATACAGTATAATAACCTCAGAATAGTAATATCACATGCACCAGTATATAATACCTGATAATCCTCAGATATATTATATCATACAGTATAATAACCTCAGAATAGTAATATCACATGCACCAGTATATAGTAGCTGATAATCCTCAGATATATTATATCATACAGTATAATACCCTCAGAATAGTAATATCACATGTACCAGTATATAATACCTGATAATCCTCACATATATTATATCATACAGTATAATAACCTCAGAATAGTAATATCACATGTACCAGTATATAATACCTGATAATCCTCACATATATTATATCATACAGTATAATACCCTCAGAATAGTAATATCACATGTACCAGTATATAATACCTGATAATCCTCACATATATTATATCATACAGTATAATAACCTCAGAATAGTAATATCACATGTACCAGTATATAATACCTGATAATCCTCACATATATTATATCATACAGTATAATACCCTCAGAATACTAACATCACATGTACCAGTATATAATACCTGATAATCCTCACATATATTATATCATACAGTATAATAACCTCAAAATAGTAATATCACATGTACCAGTATATAATAGCTGATAATCCTCAGATATATTATATCATACAGTATAATAATTACCTCAGAATAGTAATATCACATGTACCAGTATATAATACCTGATAATCCTCACATATATTATATCATACAGTATAATAACCTCAGAATAGTAATATCACATGTACCAGTATATAATACCTGATAATCCTCAGATATATTATATCATACAGTATAATAATTACCTCAGAATAGTAATATCACATGCACCAGTATATAATACCTGATAATCCTCAGATATATTATATCATACAGTATAATAACCTCAGAATAGTAATATCACATGTACCAGTATATAATACCTGATAATCCTCAGATATATTATATCATACAGTATAATAACCTCAGAATAGTAATATCACATGTACCAGTATATAATAGCTGATAATCCTCAGATATATTATATCATACAGTATAATACCCTCAGAATAGTAATATCACATGTACCAGTATATAATACCTGATAATCCTCACATATATTATATCATACAGTATAATAACCTCAGAATAGTAATATCACATGTACCAGTATATAATACCTGATAATCCTCACATATATTATATCATACAGTATAATAACTACATCAGAATAGTAATATCACATGTACCAGTATATAATACCTGATAATCCTCACATATATTATATCATACAGTATAATAACTACATCAGAATAGTAATATCACATGTACCAGTATATAATACCTGATAATCCTCACATATATTATATCATACAGTATAATAACTACATCAGAATAGTAATATCACATGTACCAGTATATAATACCTGATAATCCTCACATATATTATATCATACAGTATAATAACCTCAGAATAGTAATATCACATGTACCAGTATATAATAGCTGATAATCCTCAGATATATTATATCATACAGTATAATAATTACCTCAGAATAGTAATATCACATGTACCAGTATATAATACCTGATAATCCTCACATATATTATATCATACAGTATAATAACCTCAGAATACTAATATCACATGTACCAGTATATAATACCTGATAATCCTCAGATATATTATATCATACAGTATAATAATTACCTCAGAATAGTAATATCACATGCACCAGTATATAATACCTGATAATCCTCAGATATATTATATCATACAGTATAATAATTACCTCAGAATAGTAATATCACATGCACCAGTATATAATACCTGATAATCCTCAGATATATTATATCATACAGTATAATAACCTCAGAATAGTAATATCACATGTACCAGTATATAATAGCTGATAATCCTCAGATATATTATATCATACAGTATAATAACCTCAGAATACTAATATCACATGTACCAGTATATAATAGCTGATAATCCTCAGATATATTATATCATACAGTATAATACCCTCAGAATAGTAATATCACATGTACCAGTATATAATACCTGATAATCCTCACATATATTATATCATACAGTATAATAACCTCAGAATAGTAATATCACATGTACCAGTATATAATACCTGATAATCCTCACATATATTATATCATACAGTATAATAACCTCAGAATAGTAATATCACATGTACCAGTATATAATACCTGATAATCCTCACATATATTATATCATACAGTATAATACCCTCAGAATAGTAATATCACATGTACCAGTATATAATACCTGATAATCCTCACATATATTATATCATACAGTATAATAACCTCAGAATAGTAATATCACATGTACCAGTATATAATACCTGATAATCCTCAGATATATTATATCATACAGTATAATAACCTCAGAATAGTAATATCACATGTACCAGTATATAATACCTGATAATCCTCAGATATATTATATCATACAGTATAATAACCTCAGAATAGTAATATCACATGCACCAGTATATAATACCTGATAATCCTCACATATATTATATCATATAGTATAATAACCTCAGAATAGTAATATCACATGTACCAGTATATAATACCTGATAATCCTCACATATATTATATCATACAGTATAATAACCTCAGAATAGTAATATCACATGCACCAGTATATAATACCTGATAATCCTCAGATATATTATATCTTACAGTATAATAACCTCAGAATAGTAATATCACATGTACCAGTATATAATACCTGATAATCCTCACATATATTATATCATACAGTATAATACCCTCAGAATAGTAATATCACATGTACCAGTATATAATACCTGATAATCCTCACATATATTATATCATACAGTATAATAACCTCAGAATAGTAATATCACATGTACCAGTATATAATACCTGATAATCCTCACATATATTATATCATACAGTATAATACCCTCAGAATACTAACATCACATGTACCAGTATATAATACCTGATAATCCTCACATATATTATATCATACAGTATAATAACCTCAGAATAGTAATATCACATGTACCAGTATATAATAGCTGATAATCCTCAGATATATTATATCATACAGTATAATAATTACCTCAGAATAGTAATATCACATGTACCAGTATATAATACCTGATAATCCTCACATATATTATATCATACAGTATAATAACCTCAGAATAGTAATATCACATGTACCAGTATATAATACCTGATAATCCTCAGATATATTATATCATACAGTATAATAATTACCTCAGAATAGTAATATCACATGCACCAGTATATAATACCTGATAATCCTCAGATATATTATATCATACAGTATAATAATTACCTCAGAATAGTAATATCACATGCACCAGTATATAATACCTGATAATCCTCAGATATATTATATCATACAGTATAATAACCTCAGAATAGTAATATCACATGTACCAGTATATAATACCTGATAATCCTCACATATATTATATCATACAGTATAATAACCTCAGAATAGTAATATCACATGTACCAGTATATAATAGCTGATAATCCTCAGATATATTATATCATACAGTATAATAACCTCAGAATAGTAATATCACATGTACCAGTATATAATAGCTGATAATCCTCACATATATTATATCATACAGTATAATAACCTCAGAATAGTAATATCACATGTACCAGTATATAATAGCTGATAATCCTCAGATATATTATATCATACAGTATAATAACCTCAGAATAGTAATATCACATGTACCAGTATATAATACCTGATAATCCTCAGATATATTATATCATACAGTATAATAACCTCAGAATAGTAATATCACATGTACCAGTATATAATACCTGATAATCCTCAGATATATTATATCATACAGTATAATAACCTCAGAATAGTAATATCACATGCACCAGTATATAATACCTGATAATCCTCACATATATTATATCATATAGTATAATAACCTCAGAATAGTAATATCACATGTACCAGTATATAATACCTGATAATCCTCACATATATTATATCATACATTATAATAACCTCAGAATAGTAATATCACATGCACCAGTATATAATACCTGATAATCCTCAGATATATTATATCTTACAGTATAATAACCTCAGAATAGTAATATCACATGTACCAGTATATAATACCTGATAATCCTCAGATATATTATATCATACAGTATAATAACCTCAGAATAGTAATATCACATGCACCAGTATATAATACCTGATAATCCTCACATATATTATATCATACAGTATAATAACCTCAGAATAGTAATATCACATGCACCAGTATTTAGTAGCTGATAATCCTCAGATATATTATATCATACAGTATAATACCCTCAGAATAGTAATATCACATGTACCAGTATATAATACCTGATAATCCTCACATATATTATATCATACAGTATAATAACCTCAGAATAGTAATATCACATGTACCAGTATATAATAGCTGATAATCCTCAGATATATTATATCATACAGTATAATAATTACCTCAGAATAGTAATATCACATGCACCAGTATATAATACCTGATAATCCTCAGATATATTATATCATACAGTATAATAACCTCAGAATAGTAATATCACATGTACCAGTATATAATACCTGATAATCCTCACATATATTATATCATACAGTATAATAACCTCAGAATAGTAATATCACATGTACCAGTATATAATAGCTGATAATCCTCAGATATATTATATCATACAGTATAATAACCTCAGAATAGTAATATCACATGTACCAGTATATAATAGCTGATAATCCTCACATATATTATATCATACAGTATAATAACCTCAGAATAGTAATATCACATGTACCAGTATATAATAGCTGATAATCCTCACATATATTATATCATACAGTATAATAACCTCAGAATAGTAATATCACATGTACCAGTATATAATACCTGATAATCCTCAGATATATTATATCATACAGTATAATAACCTCAGAATAGTAATATCACATGTACCAGTATATAATACCTGATAATCCTCAGATATATTATATCATACAGTATAATAACCTCAGAATAGTAATATCACATGCACCAGTATATAATACCTGATAATCCTCACATATATTATATCATATAGTATAATAACCTCAGAATAGTAATATCACATGTACCAGTATATAATACCTGATAATCCTCACATATATTATATCATACAGTATAATAACCTCAGAATAGTAATATCACATGCACCAGTATATAATACCTGATAATCCTCAGATATATTATATCTTACAGTATAATAACCTCAGAATAGTAATATCACATGTACCAGTATATAATACCTGATAATCCTCAGATATATTATATCATACAGTATAATAACCTCAGAATAGTAATATCACATGCACCAGTATATAATACCTGATAATCCTCACATATATTATATCATACAGTATAATAACCTCAGAATAGTAATATCACATGCACCAGTATATAGTAGCTGATAATCCTCAGATATATTATATCATACAGTATAATACCCTCAGAATAGTAATATCACATGTACCAGTATATAATACCTGATAATCCTCACATATATTATATCATACAGTATAATAACCTCAGAATAGTAATATCACATGTACCAGTATATAATACCTGATAATCCTCACATATATTATATCATACAGTATAATAACCTCAGAATAGTAATATCACATGTACCAGTATATAATACCTGATAATCCTCAGATATATTATATCATACAGTATAATAATTACCTCAGAATAGTAATATCACATGTACCAGTATATAATACCTGATAATCCTCACATATATTATATCATACAGTATAATAACCTCAGAATAGTAATATCACATGTACCAGTATATAATACCTGATAATCCTCAGATATATTATATCATACAGTATAATAATTACCTCATAATAGTAATATCACATGCACCAGTATATAATACCTGATAATCCTCAGATATATTATATCATACAGTATAATAACCTCAGAATAGTAATATCACATGTACCAGTATATAATACCTGATAATCCTCAGATATATTATATCATACAGTATAATAACCTCAGAATAGTAATATCACATGTACCAGTATATAATACCTGATAATCCTCAGATATATTATATCATACAGTATAATAATTACCTCAGAATAGTAATATCACATGTACCAGTATATAATACCTGATAATCCTCACATATATTATATCATACAGTATAATAACCTCAGAATACTAATATCACATGTACCAGTATATAATACCTGATAATCCTCAGATATATTATATCATACAGTATAATAATTACCTCAGAATAGTAATATCACATGCACCAGTATATAATACCTGATAATCCTCAGATATATTATATCATACAGTATAATAATTACCTCAGAATAGTAATATCACATGCACCAGTATATAATACCTGATAATCCTCAGATATATTATATCATACAGTATAATAACCTCAGAATAGTAATATCACATGTACCAGTATATAATAGCTGATAATCCTCAGATATATTATATCATACAGTATAATAACCTCAGAATACTAATATCACATGTACCAGTATATAATAGCTGATAATCCTCAGATATATTATATCATACAGTATAATACCCTCAGAATAGTAATATCACATGTACCAGTATATAATACCTGATAATCCTCACATATATTATATCATACAGTATAATAACCTCAGAATAGTAATATCACATGTACCAGTATATAATACCTGATAATCCTCACATATATTATATCATACAGTATAATAACCTCAGAATAGTAATATCACATGTACCAGTATATAATACCTGATAATCCTCACATATATTATATCATACAGTATAATACCCTCAGAATAGTAATATCACATGTACCAGTATATAATACCTGATAATCCTCACATATATTATATCATACAGTATAATAACCTCAGAATAGTAATATCACATGTACCAGTATATAATACCTGATAATCCTCAGATATATTATATCATACAGTATAATAACCTCAGAATAGTAATATCACATGTACCAGTATATAATACCTGATAATCCTCAGATATATTATATCATACAGTATAATAACCTCAGAATAGTAATATCACATGCACCAGTATATAATACCTGATAATCCTCACATATATTATATCATATAGTATAATAACCTCAGAATAGTAATATCACATGTACCAGTATATAATACCTGATAATCCTCACATATATTATATCATACAGTATAATAACCTCAGAATAGTAATATCACATGCACCAGTATATAATACCTGATAATCCTCAGATATATTATATCTTACAGTATAATAACCTCAGAATAGTAATATCACATGTACCAGTATATAATACCTGATAATCCTCAGATATATTATATCATACAGTATAATAACCTCAGAATAGTAATATCACATGCACCAGTATATAATACCTGATAATCCTCACATATATTATATCATACAGTATAATAACCTCAGAATAGTAATATCACATGCACCAGTATATAGTAGCTGATAATCCTCAGATATATTATATCATACAGTATAATACCCTCAGAATAGTAATATCACATGTACCAGTATATAATACCTGATAATCCTCACATATATTATATCATACAGTATAATAACCTCAGAATAGTAATATCACATGTACCAGTATATAATACCTGATAATCCTCACATATATTATATCATACAGTATAATACCCTCAGAATAGTAATATCACATGTACCAGTATATAATACCTGATAATCCTCACATATATTATATCATACAGTATAATAACCTCAGAATAGTAATATCACATGTACCAGTATATAATACCTGATAATCCTCACATATATTATATCATACAGTATAATACCCTCAGAATACTAACATCACATGTACCAGTATATAATACCTGATAATCCTCACATATATTATATCATACAGTATAATAACCTCAGAATAGTAATATCACATGTACCAGTATATAATAGCTGATAATCCTCAGATATATTATATCATACAGTATAATAATTACCTCAGAATAGTAATATCACATGTACCAGTATATAATACCTGATAATCCTCACATATATTATATCATACAGTATAATAACCTCAGAATAGTAATATCACATGTACCAGTATATAATACCTGATAATCCTCAGATATATTATATCATACAGTATAATAATTACCTCAGAATAGTAATATCACATGCACCAGTATATAATACCTGATAATCCTCAGATATATTATATCATACAGTATAATAATTACCTCAGAATAGTAATATCACATGCACCAGTATATAATACCTGATAATCCTCAGATATATTATATCATACAGTATAATAACCTCAGAATAGTAATATCACATGTACCAGTATATAATACCTGATAATCCTCACATATATTATATCATACAGTATAATAACCTCAGAATAGTAATATCACATGTACCAGTATATAATAGCTGATAATCCTCAGATATATTATATCATACAGTATAATAACCTCAGAATAGTAATATCACATGTACCAGTATATAATAGCTGATAATCCTCACATATATTATATCATACAGTATAATAACCTCAGAATAGTAATATCACATGTACCAGTATATAATAGCTGATAATCCTCAGATATATTATATCATACAGTATAATAACCTCAGAATAGTAATATCACATGTACCAGTATATAATACCTGATAATCCTCAGATATATTATATCATACAGTATAATAACCTCAGAATAGTAATATCACATGTACCAGTATATAATACCTGATAATCCTCAGATATATTATATCATACAGTATAATAACCTCAGAATAGTAATATCACATGCACCAGTATATAATACCTGATAATCCTCACATATATTATATCATATAGTATAATAACCTCAGAATAGTAATATCACATGTACCAGTATATAATACCTGATAATCCTCACATATATTATATCATACATTATAATAACCTCAGAATAGTAATATCACATGCACCAGTATATAATACCTGATAATCCTCAGATATATTATATCTTACAGTATAATAACCTCAGAATAGTAATATCACATGTACCAGTATATAATACCTGATAATCCTCAGATATATTATATCATACAGTATAATAACCTCAGAATAGTAATATCACATGCACCAGTATATAATACCTGATAATCCTCACATATATTATATCATACAGTATAATAACCTCAGAATAGTAATATCACATGCACCAGTATTTAGTAGCTGATAATCCTCAGATATATTATATCATACAGTATAATACCCTCAGAATAGTAATATCACATGTACCAGTATATAATACCTGATAATCCTCACATATATTATATCATACAGTATAATAACCTCAGAATAGTAATATCACATGTACCAGTATATAATAGCTGATAATCCTCAGATATATTATATCATACAGTATAATAATTACCTCAGAATAGTAATATCACATGCACCAGTATATAATACCTGATAATCCTCAGATATATTATATCATACAGTATAATAACCTCAGAATAGTAATATCACATGTACCAGTATATAATACCTGATAATCCTCACATATATTATATCATACAGTATAATAACCTCAGAATAGTAATATCACATGTACCAGTATATAATAGCTGATAATCCTCAGATATATTATATCATACAGTATAATAACCTCAGAATAGTAATATCACATGTACCAGTATATAATAGCTGATAATCCTCACATATATTATATCATACAGTATAATAACCTCAGAATAGTAATATCACATGTACCAGTATATAATAGCTGATAATCCTCACATATATTATATCATACAGTATAATAACCTCAGAATAGTAATATCACATGTACCAGTATATAATACCTGATAATCCTCAGATATATTATATCATACAGTATAATAACCTCAGAATAGTAATATCACATGTACCAGTATATAATACCTGATAATCCTCAGATATATTATATCATACAGTATAATAACCTCAGAATAGTAATATCACATGCACCAGTATATAATACCTGATAATCCTCACATATATTATATCATATAGTATAATAACCTCAGAATAGTAATATCACATGTACCAGTATATAATACCTGATAATCCTCACATATATTATATCATACAGTATAATAACCTCAGAATAGTAATATCACATGCACCAGTATATAATACCTGATAATCCTCAGATATATTATATCTTACAGTATAATAACCTCAGAATAGTAATATCACATGTACCAGTATATAATACCTGATAATCCTCAGATATATTATATCATACAGTATAATAACCTCAGAATAGTAATATCACATGCACCAGTATATAATACCTGATAATCCTCACATATATTATATCATACAGTATAATAACCTCAGAATAGTAATATCACATGCACCAGTATATAGTAGCTGATAATCCTCAGATATATTATATCATACAGTATAATACCCTCAGAATAGTAATATCACATGTACCAGTATATAATACCTGATAATCCTCACATATATTATATCATACAGTATAATAACCTCAGAATAGTAATATCACATGTACCAGTATATAATACCTGATAATCCTCACATATATTATATCATACAGTATAATAACCTCAGAATAGTAATATCACATGTACCAGTATATAATACCTGATAATCCTCAGATATATTATATCATACAGTATAATAATTACCTCAGAATAGTAATATCACATGTACCAGTATATAATACCTGATAATCCTCACATATATTATATCATACAGTATAATAACCTCAGAATAGTAATATCACATGTACCAGTATATAATACCTGATAATCCTCAGATATATTATATCATACAGTATAATAATTACCTCATAATAGTAATATCACATGCACCAGTATATAATACCTGATAATCCTCAGATATATTATATCATACAGTATAATAACCTCAGAATAGTAATATCACATGTACCAGTATATAATACCTGATAATCCTCAGATATATTATATCATACAGTATAATAACCTCAGAATAGTAATATCACATGTACCAGTATATAATACCTGATAATCCTCAGATATATTATATCATACAGTATAATAACCTCAGAATAGTAATATCACATGTACCAGTATATAATACCTGATAATCCTCACATATATTATATCATACAGTATAATAACCTCAGAATAGTAATATCACATGTACCAGTATATAATAGCTGATAATCCTCACATATATTATATCATACAGTATAATAACCTCAGAATAGTAATATCACATGTACCAGTATATAATAGCTGATAATCCTCACATATATTATATCATACAGTATAATAACCTCAGAATAGTAATATCACATGTACCAGTATATAATAGCTGATAATCCTCACATATATTATATCTAGAGATGAGCGTTGTTCTACTCGAACTGTTCGCCAATCTCAAATTCGAGCTGTTTTGGGCGGTGTTCGAGCCGTTCGGCGAACACGAACAATTTGAGAAAAATTCGGCTGTTCGAGGTTATGTTCGATAACTGTTCGTGCACCAAAATCATAACTGGATTTTTTCTCAGTAATGATGAAAATTAATGTTAATACGCAGTTTGAGTGTACAGCGGGGCGGGGGGAGGGGCAGGGGATGGATCTCTGCAGGAACAATGAAGATCTCCATTTTTTTTTCTCTTTCCCGCATTTGCAGTGGGGAGGTGCAATCTGTCAGCCTATCAGCAGCGCACACACGGAGCGAAGTGCTTTTTTTCACACAAGCAAGGGCATGTGTGATTGGCAGTGTATGTCACATGTCCTTGCCCTATAAGACCAAGCCATTTTCCCCGTCGCCACCATTTTCTCACTGCTGCAGCTGCGTGTTAGACGGCACCGCTGTTGCTGTGTGCGCTATACCTTGTTAATTTCAAGCCAATTTTCGCACAAATCTACAGATAGCTTGGGAGTAGGGAATAGTTGTGATTGCAGTCCTTTTAAGGACTAGGTTACAGCATTTCCTACGACTTTTATCAGGCAGGTCTGTGCTCTTAAATAGATAGATTGTGGGAGTAAAGACTAATTGTAATTGCAGTCCTTTTCAGGACTAGGTTACATCAGTTCCTATCAGTTTTTGCCAGGCAGGTCTGTGCCAGTGCTGTGCAAGTTTTTTTCACAGCATTTGGCTGAATCTAGCAAAGCTAATCCTTTTTGGCCTATTGCAGAGTGTGTTAGTCAGTGGAGTAGCCTATCTGTGTTGCAAGATATACCACCTGTGTATAGAATACCAATTTTTTTACTGCACCTAGTGAAGTAAAATCTTTTGGGCATAGCATCATTCTATTAGTCCATCTATACTGACCTCCATCAGGTTGCAAATTGAATATAATTTTTTTCTGCATCTAGCTCTGAAAAAATATTGGGCTTCTAGCAGTGTGTGGGACTCATTGTATTAGGCCATCTATACCAAGCTCCACCAGCTTTGAAATTAAAAATAATTTTTAGCTGCATCTAGCCCTGAAAATAATTTTTCTTCCCATTAGTGGTATCAATAGAAATATGGGGAGCGCTCCTGGCTTACAAAAATATACGCTTCATAACAAAAAACACCAGCCTAGCGCACTGCATTAATAAGATGGCATCATCGTCTCTCCCAGTGCTAGGCCTACTACGCCGGCTAGTATTCCTGTGCCTAAAACACAATGTATGGGTCCGCGTTAGCCACTATGCTGAGGGTCTAAAGCTGCTGCTTTATAACAATTCAATTGGCAGATTTTCACAGAGCTCTTCCACAATGCCCACCCATCGGGCAACAGTTGCCCACCCTCCCTATGGGATCTAGTGGCGAATAGTTGATGCCATTAATCAGAGCGTCAGTTGCCCCGTCGACGTGGCAAGCATACGGTAAGGCATGGTAAGAGTGGACATGACTAGTAGCAGGCAGACAGGTTGACCAATGTGAACAAGCCAGATCACAAGTCACCATAGAATTTCTCCACCAGCTAATGATGAGCGGCATATCAGGGGCGTCAGCGCAGCGGTGTCTGACCGGAGTAGCATTTCACTTCCAACTACTGAATTGGGGAGATGTGACAAAGATTCATCATCAGACAATCCATAAAAGGGTGGAAAAGGGGTCAGCCAAGTCAGGAGTGTAGACGTCCCGTCCCGTGTCACTAAAACTGATTTCTCACATCATATCCCTAACACCATTAACATGACACTCACAATTTGAAGCAACACTACTGTCTACTGCATTTGTGATCGCCTTCTTCGGGGCACTATGCATAAGCGAATTAGTCCCTCAATCCAAAATTACCACCAGTGGAGGCTTATTACACCAGGACGTAGTCATAGCTAATAATGCGATACGTCTACGCATACACCAATCGAAAACGGTTCCAGCGGGCAGGGACTTCTACAACTCACAAACGGTACACTGAGTCGGGTAACAATAGTAAAAACATATCTAACCATCAGATCACAAAGTAATTTCTTCCTATCACACATTGATGGAACGCCATTATCAAGATACCTGTTCCAAGCTATATTTAACCAATGTATAACATCAGCAGGGAACCACCCCAAAGTTTACGGGACACACTCATTCCGCATAGGCGCGGCCATGGAAGCAGCAAGAGCAGGACTGTCAGAAACGGAAGTTCAGAGGATAGGGAGATGGCGATCCACGTGTTTGGCAAGATACATAAGACCGGACTTGTTATCCTAACGTGGTTTGTTTCTTTTACAGGTGACGCTAAGCCAAGAGTGTGGGTGATAGGCCACTCGTATATATATTGGGCAGAAAAAAGGGCGAAAGTCCGCCCAGGCGGGAGGAAATTAGAGTTTCATAATACATATTTCAACTGGAGAGGTATTAGAGGCCTGCTATGGCCACAGGTACTAATGGAGGTAATCAAGGTAGGGAGAGAGGCAAGAGGTCCGGTCATCTTAGTTATACAGGCCGGGGGAAACAACCTAGGTCATCACAAGAGCGCATAACTAATGGCAATAATGAAACTAGACACTGAGCGCTTCAGAGAATTCTTCACAAAACTAGCTATAGTATGGTCAGAGATTGTGCCGATAGCGGTATGGCAAGGTGCGCGAGACATCACGGCCATTGAACAGACAAGGCGGGTAATAAATATTCAGATGGCAAAATTTAGAAGAGACAGAGGCGGTGTAGTGGTACGACACCGACAACTGGAAGGAGATAAAGCAGGCCTCATACGGCCCGACAGTGTTCACTTAAGGGATATTAGACTGGACATATTCCTGTCAGGACTCCAGGACGGAGAGGAACAAGCGTTAAGAGTGATGGGTGGGGGTCAGAGTCCTGCATACGAGTACGCAGGATCCTCCGTGGCCTGGAAATAGAAAGGACATGTTGGAGAGTTACACTTGTTGGCCAAGTTGCCGGAGTGGAGACCCAGGGCATGCTGCAACAAGCTGAATTATTTTAGAAATAAAATGCCTTTCTAATGGAATGAGTATAAAGAGTTAATAAAGCTGTGACCGATCCTCACCCATCCAGTTGTAAGAGTTACATTATTGTATTGTCAAGGAAAGGGGGGCGGTAGGGGGGCTGAGCGTCTATGTTTGGTTGGGGGTCCCCACAGTCTGCCTAGGCTAGATGCATTTAAAAATTCTTATTAGATACACAGGCGGTGCAGCTTGCTTCGCAGCTGGGCTACTACGCCCAAAGTATTGCCTAGGCTAGATGCAGTTAAAATTTCTACGCTGACTAGCAGACACTGAAGATTTGGAGCAGACCTCTGAGTAAACAGCTCTTCAGACTCAACCATCTGTGTTACCCCAAGCCATAGTGTATGTAGTTTCTTACAGTTAAAAGGGGGGGGGTGCGACCCAACCCACCTGGAATTGACGATGCCAACGTCACGTAAGACACAGCAAGGGGACTCCAAAAAGAGTCCCCATTTTTTCCCAAAATTGTGGCACAGACACCACTTAACCCTAGAACGCATACCTGGGGCCTCGCAGTCCCGCCCTGTTAATTGTTTTCTATTTTCTGCAAGATTACTTTAGTTAGAATTTTGAAACTCTAGGTATTCTTCATGTATATAGTTGTTTGTCATTTGAGTTTGAGTTATTCCATGTTATTTGCACACGGGCCTAAAAGGCCCCAGGTATATGAAAGTGTAGATTTTTATGGTCATGCGTTCTAGGGTTAAATGGCATCAATTGCCCCACAGTTGCTTAAAACGGTTGGTGAGGTGATATTACCAAATCCCCAAGCTTTTACTCTCCCCAGGATGACACAGGGGTAGAAAAGTCCTTGCGGATCCATGATTTGATCATCTTTATGAACGTGAGTCTGTCTACATTATCAGTGGAGAGCCGCGTGCGCTTATCTGTCAGCACACCACCAGCAGCGCTGAACACACGTTCAGACAGAACGCTGGCTGCGGGGCATGACAAGATCTCCAAGGCGTAAGTGGCTAGCTCCGGCCATTTATCCAGATTGGAATCCCAAAATGAGCAAGGGTCCAGTGACACAGTCATGGCTTCAATGTTTACTTGGAGATACTCCTGCACCATCCTCTCTAGGCGTTGACTATGTGTCAGACTTCTTGTCTCCTGTGGCCTTGCAAAGGATGGTCTAAAAAAGTGGTGAAACGATTCCACAAAATTGCTGTTACCAGCAGATACTGTGTTACTGTTACGGTTTGAGTGATGAAGACTCGACGGTCCCACGGTTGGCAAGTTAGAACTGTGAGATTCACTTCGTGCACCACTGGTGTTTTGTGGAAAAGCACATGTAAGATTCTGCAACAGCATCTGCAGATACTCCTGCATGCGTCAATCCCTTTCTATGGCAGGAATTATTTCGGCAAATTTACTTTTGTACCGGGGATCTAAGAGTGTGGCAACCCAGTAGTCGGGATTACTTCGAATTCTGCAATCTGAGGGTCATGTTGCAGGTAGTGCAGCAAGAAGGTACTCATGTGTCTTGCGCATCCAGGAGGAACAAGTCCTTGTTGTGTTGGTAGCGAGGTAAGAATCATGCCTCTGTAGCGCCCCGAGGGTTCGGCCGCTACAGGAGTATTGCACCTCAAACCAGAGGTGTGATATTCCACTCCCGGGTAAGGATGGAGTATGGCCCAGGGCTCAGTTAGCTGCATACAGCACACACACCCCATTTCCGAGGCACAGCTCAACGGTGCTCCCACTAGACAGAAGTGCAGGCGCGACCGACTATGTCCCTGGCTGGAGTGGGGAGGGGGGTGGAACACCCAGTGCTGTAGGGGCAGATAGGGGTTGGTTCCTGAGCGTAGGAAGGAGCCCATTGGTCGCTGGTCACCTGGGCTCATGTTCTGGAGGGAGGTATAAAAGGGAGGAGCCATCTTAGATCTGGGTTCAGTCTGTGAGGAGAAGTTGAGAGGAGAGCTAACAGGGAGCAGCAGCTCAGGCTGAGTGCTGCTCCAGAGGCAGGCCTAGAGAAGAGGCCGGAGCCTGAGAGGAGAAGGAACAGGAGGAGAAGAAGGAACAGGAAAGGAGGAGGAGAGATAGAGAAACAGAAGGGCTCAGGAACAAGAAGGTGGAAGGGACCCTAAGAACCCACGAGAATCCAGGGTGAAGGGTCAGGCAGATTAAGGGTACCGGATCCCAAGTTGGTGGAGGAGAAACAACCCTCAGCCAAAGACCGGACGTCGTGATCATTTATTGGTGCGACACCTCATCAAACCTGCTAGGAAGGCACCATATAGGACAGCGGAGGACGGGGCCCACGTTTAACCGCACAAGTCCGCGGCAGCTGGACAAAAGTGGGTCACTGGTGAGGCAGGCCAGAGAAAGGAAAGAAGGGGGTCCTGTGCCATATTCCTGAACTGCCTGGGTGTTGACTGAGCTCCACACCTGGTGGACGCAGCACGGCTCGGGCAGTCATTGCCAGCTGAAGTGACTTGGATATTAACCGTGAGTAAAGACCCTGGACTGCAGTACGTTGTCTGTGTACTCTTTGCTCCTCCAGCACTAACGGCTCTGGGACTCTCACCACCATCACTCCCACCATCCACTACACTGCCCTGGGGCCGCACTCTTCCCGTGGGGAGTCACACCATCCCAGCTGCATACATCATCAGCCCCAGCGGACTGCCTTGCAGCGGCGGTTCCTAATAACCGCAATCCACGGGTGGCGTAGTCGGACATTATCTAAAGTACGTAGCAGACTACCATTGGTCTGACCGCCCTGAGCCGCGGGACCGGGCCGCCACTACTACTCCCAGCGTCTCCCTATTTCCCGGTTCCGTGTGCCCCACGGCCCAGGGGGCGAGTCACTTCCTTCCTCTGCCCTCTCCCCCCAACCTCGCACAACAGAAATGTGATCAAGGTCTCCCTCATCTGATGAGTCTTCCATGCCCATCGCCAGTTCATCCTCCACTTCTTCCTCGGCTCCTGCACCTTCTTCAACAGTTTGGTTGCTACCATGCGCCCTGGATAATCCCTCTCCCCCACCCTCCCATGTCTGCCGCCTTGGTGCTGCCGACCGTCTGGACTTTGGAGATGTTATCACTTCCGCATACGACTCCTCCTCTACTTCCTCCACCTCCTCTTGTGCCACCACCTGACTCTGAATTCTGTTTAACATGTGCTCCAGCATGTAAATCACCGTAATAGTCATGCTGATAATGGCATCGTCGTCAGCACTAAACATCTTCGTCGCCATTTCAAAACTGTGCAGAAGGGTGTGTGGCGCCCCTGAGCGTTCAGTCGCCACAGAGTTACTGCATCTCACCCAGAGGTGTGGTATCTCACCCTCAGGTAAGGAAGGCGTATGGCTCGGGACCCTAACACCTGCATCCAACACATACCCGCAGTGGGGGTAGGGCGAGATTGCTCGTAAGGGAGAGCACAGTCCCAGGTCCCTAGCTGGTGGGAGGGTCCTATGTAGTGGGTGCTTAGGGGAGCAGCTTAGGGGAGCACATGACAGGGAGAGTATAAATAGGAAGCCATCTTAGAAAGAGCAAGCCAGTCAGAGGAGGAAAGTGACAGGAGCAGAGGCTCGACATGAGCTCTGCACCGGAGGCGGGCCTAGCCTGGGAGGCCCAGGACTGAAGGAGAGGAGTGGGAGCAGGAAGGCTCCAGGAACCGAAGGGACCCTAGGGCTACGGGCCGTGCAGAAGGCCACCCGTACTCCCGCTGCTACCAGGAGGTAGAGGGGTCAGGCCACATAAGGAGAAACAGCAAGGCTCAACTAGAAACCGGGGGCTGCAGCGTTTCATGTACTGCAGGCAAAAGTCCACACCAGTCTCACTAAGAAGGTAGCCACATAGGACCCAGGGGACGGAACACAAGTCGCCCGCCAAGGCCCGAGGATACCGGATAGAAGTGTCACTGGGTGTGAGGTGCAGGGAGAAGGCCAGAGAAAGGACACACAGAAGGGGGTCCTGCTAAGTACTCCAGAGCTATCTGGGGGTGGACTGAGCCCCTCACTGAGTACGCACAGCACGACGGGTGAGATTGCTCTGGTACCTGTAATCTGGACTGCAACAACTGTGAGTAAAGATCTTGGGACTGCATCACACGGACTCTGTGTTCATTACTGACTCCCTGCACTACAACCACCATCATCCATCCACACTGCCCTGAAGCTACACTCTTCCTGTGGTGAGTAATAATACCATTGCTGCAAAACCACCAGCTTCAGAGGACTGTTCCGCAGCGGCGGCCCCTTTGGCCGCACTCCACAGGTGGCGTAGTCGGACATTATAAAATCCATATATACAAATTACCGTTGGATTGACCGCTCTGGGTCACGGACCGGGTCACCGCCACAGTGACTACAACCCCCAGCGTCTACCGGCCCGGCTCAGGGTACCCCACGGCCCAGGGGGCGCGTCAACTTCATAGGTCCCTGATCTGAGACCACTCCTGCAGCGTGATTTGCCCCACCTCTGGATCTCGTTGGCCCAGGCTATACGTCAGAACGTATTGCACCAGGGCTTGTCGGTGCTGCCACAGTCGCTGCAACATGTGCAGAGTTGAATTCCACCGTGTCGGCACATCTCATTTCAGCCGGTGAACTGGCAGGCCCAACGACTTCTGTAGAGATGTAAGTTGTTGAGCTGCGGGATGCGAACGGCGGAAGTGAGCACACAGCGACCGTGCCCTCTGCAGAAGGCCATCTAGTCCGGGATAGTGGGCTAACAATTTATGGACAACCAGGTTCAACACGTGAGCCATACAAGGCACGTGTGTGACATTGCCCCGGCGAAGGGCCGCACCCAGGTTTGCAGCATTGTCGCACACGGCCTTCCCTGGTTTCAGGTCCAGTGGAGACAACCATTCATGAAATTGGTTCTCCAGAGCTGACCACAACTCCTCAGCTGTGTGACTCACATTTCCCAGACATTTCAAAGTAAACACTGATGCCGTTGAGCCCTACTGCCAGCATAGTAAGGAGGTGTGCACGATCCCTTCTGCGCAGTTAGAAAGCAGGTGGCATGACCAGACAGGCTTTGGGTGCAGGTGGAGAACGGAGAGGAGGTTGAGGAGGCAGAAGCAGTGTAGGAACTTCGAGATAAAGAGGATTGATGCAAAACTCATGGGGACGGTAAGACTTGGACAGCAGCCCCTTGTCCTGCTGTCACCATAGTTACCCAGTGCCCAGTCAGCGACATGTAACGCCCCTGTCCATGCCTACTCGTCCAAGTGTCTGTGGTGAAATGCACCCTGTCACACACAGAGTTTCTCAAAGAAGTGGTGATGTTGTGTGCGACATGCTGGTGGAGCGCAGGCACACCTTTCTTTGAGAAGTAGTGCCGACTGGGCATCTGGTACTGGGGCACTGCGACGGACATAAGGTCTCGAAAATCCTCTGTGTCCTCCAGGCGGAAAGGCAGCATTTCTGTAGCCAACAGCTTGCAGATGGTGAAATTCAACCTCTTAGCTTTCTCATGGCTAGGAGGAAATGGTCTTTTACTTTTCCACATCTGAGGGACCGAGGACTGGCTGTTGTGCTTAGACAGTGTTGAGTAGGGTGTCCCCGGCAAACTGCCGGTCTGTGAGGAAGATGCAGGCGGACATGTTAGGTTGCCTTGATCCAAAGGTGGTGCTCTCGATGTCGGAGAGCGCTCAACACTAGCAGGTGTTTCCACTTCCTAATGAACTGACGACCTGCCAATCACACTGGCTGTTGCAGATAAAGAGGTGGCAGGTCTGCGTCCAAAAACATGTGTGACTGCTGTCCCCCCAGTCACAGAGGATGAAGAGGCCGCGGATGCACAAGATGGGGCAGACGGTGGTTGGCCCAGCCTGCTAGGCTTCATTGTAGCACAGTGAGCTTCCCACTGCAACTTATGCTTCATATCCATGTGACGGTACATGCATGAAGTACTCAAACTATGGATTTTTTGGCCTCTACTTAGCTTTTGGTGACAAATATTACAGATAACACGAGTTGGGTCATCCTTATCAATCTGAATAAATGCCCAGGCTATGCAAGGCTTAGAGCCCATGTGACCTGAAGAGCCACTACGACTTGTGGTCAGAGGCAGAGTTGTGGTTGAGGATGCAGTTGTTGACGTGCTTCCAGTACTCCGTCTCTGTCCAGGAAGGCGCAACCTAACCTCGTCGTCAATAGCATCTGTGACGCCCCGCTGCGCATGGTATCACAGATCCTAGAAGAGTGTATTGATGGAATCCTCCACAAGAGGCCCACATAAACATTCACACATCTCCACCTTCCACCTCAGACCAGCAGAGGGAGCCCGTTAGGGATATAAATAGGGAAGGTGGAGCTAGGCAGTTCAGTTCCTCTGAAGAGTTCCTACAGTAGAGAAGCCTAAGAGAGGTCAGTCTGCAGTGGAGCTCAGTCTAGTCTAGAGAACTCAGTTAATAGTTCAGCAGTGGAGCACGAGGCTCCTGCTAGCTAGATTCAGGGAGCCCAGATAGAGCTTAAGGTGTGCCGGCGCCATAAGATCGGTGAAGCGCGGCGAGCTGCCGTTAGTGTGTATAGCCTAGTGAGGGCCCAAGTAGGCCGAAGGTGAATGGCGAGTTAGTACATAAGGGGCAGAGGAGCTTAACCAGCTCACCCCAAAGCATTTACCAGGATCTCTATGACCCAGTAAGGCATAACCGGAATCCCTGGAGAACTACAAGTCCCAGGATCGCTAAGGTGCTGATGCGTAACAGAGCCAGGAGACGCTTAGGCCCCGCATACTGGGAGCGTGAACTCCAAGAGAAGGCCCTACCACAAGGTCAGCCAGCGCAGGACAGAGACAAAGTTAGGCCTAGCTCCAGGCAGGTCAGAAACTTACTACGCAGAGGCAAGAAACAGGGGGCCCTACACCCGCTCATTGGGGAGGATCCTGATATGCACCCTTCACCCTACAGTGCTCCGGGATGTGCCTGAATTTCCTCCAGTAAAAGGTACTGAAGTGACTACCGTGTCCGTTCCCGTTCTTGCTCTGACCCAGCTGGGTCTCGCCTGTCCTGCATTCCCCCTGCATACGCTGCCCTGAGACCTAGCTCCACCTGTGGGGAGCTATACCATCGAGCTGCCTTATCACGGGCCTCAGTGGACTGCTGCAGCGCTGGTGCTTCTCACCAGATACCACAGGTGGCGTCACGAACTCTTATAAAATTAACAATTATCCACCCTTTTAAAGAGTGACCCCAGGGTACGGGCCAGGGAGCCGACCACCACGACATCCCCAAGGCCAGGCAAAGGCCCGGGTGACCTCATCGACTGGCTGACTGTGGGTTGACAGTAAGTGGGATCTCCAACCTTGTCATCATCACCCTGTGTGTTATCACACCCGTCGTCCTCAGAGCCAACCTCTTCCTGCCCTGACCGAAAAGTCAAGTTGTCGCTCCAATCAGGTATATGAGTCTCATCATCGTCTTCATCATTGTCTCCACCAACAGGAGTTACAGTTTGGGAACGAGGGTCTACATTATGTTCAGAACCTTCTTCATCTGGTCCTGGATCCGACTTATAAAGATTCTGGGCATCAGTGCAGATCATTTCCTCGTCTGGATTCACAGAAGCTCTGGAGCAGACCTCCGCTTCTCAGGCTATAGTATGAGTAAACAGCTCTGCAGACTCAACCATCTGTTCTACCTCATACTCAGACGAGCAGCTGGAGACTTGGGAGCTGTGAGGAAGCAAGTGCGATTGGGGTGACATCTCTGAGGACTGGAGTATTTGTGATGTTGAAGTTGAGGTGGAGGAGAGCCCACTTGAAGGAGCACTTGATATCCGCTGAAGCACCTGCTGTTTTTGTGCCTCATCTGGAATTTGTAGCGATGGGCGTGTCCGTAAGAAAGGGATCGTATCACATTGTCCACGAAAAGAAGTCGACATGTTAGTTTGGCTGGAAGATGGTCTTTCTTCTGCAGATGTTACTCCCCCCCCACTGCGGGGGGGCTCGACCCACCAGCGGACAGGCACCAGTATTGGGAGAGGGCGGCTGGCCGTCAGGGTCCACCACGGCTCTGGCACAAACCCGGCGACACGGAGGTGGCACGGGCAGGAACGGACTGGCCGTGTCGGCTTCTCACTTTTTGGATTTTAGAAAGGCATGACATGCCTATATCTGTGTCTCCCCCTCCTTTTACTCCTCCACCTCTTTTCTTTTTGCATGACTATATGTACTTGTCACTTTTCCATGTGTTAATTATGTCTTCTGAGCAGTTTGTCAGCTTTTGGACACCTTTGAAGGTGTTTTCTATGTGTTTCTATGTGTTTTTGTTTGCCTGCCATTGGTTTTAACGGTGTTCGAAGGTGTTCGACGAACAGTTCGACGAACCGAACTCGAACACTACGGTGGTGGCTCAACACTAGTCATTACATGTCTAGGCCCGTCTGAAGTTTGCTAGAGCACATTTGGATGATCCAGAAGAGTACTCGGAGAATGTCATATGGTCAGATGAAACCAAAGTAGAACTGTGTGGTAGAAACACAACTCGGCGTGTTTGGAGGAAATAGAATGCTGAGTTGCATCCAAAGAACACCATACCTGCTGTGAAGCATGGGGGTGGCAACATCATGCTTTGGGGCTGTTTCTCTGCCAATGGACCAGTACGACTGATCCGTGTACATGAAAGAATTAATGGGGCCATGTATCGTGAGATTTTGAGTGCAAACCTCCTTCCATCAGCAAGGGCATTGAAGATGAAACATGACTGGGTCTTTCAGCATGACAATGATCCCAAGCACACCGCCAGGGCAACGATGGAGTGGCTTCGTAAGAAGCATTTCAAGGTCCTGGAGTGGCCTAGCCAGTCTTCAGATCTAAATCCTATAGAAAATCTTTGGTGGGAGTTGAAAGATCTGCATGAAGAAATGGGCCAACAGACCAGCAACTGTGTGTGCCCACCTTGTGAAGACTTACAGAAAACGTTTCACCTCTTTCATTGCCAACAAAGGAAATATAACAAAGTATTGAGATGAACTTTTGTAATTGACCAAATACTTATTTTCCCCCAAAATTTGAAACAAATTTCTTCCCAAATCAGACAATGTGATTTTCAGGATTTGTTTTCTCATTTTGTCTCTCATAGTCGAGGTCGACCTATGATGTCAATTACAGGCCGACCTCATCTTTTTAAGTGGGAGAACTTGCACATTTGGTGGCTGACTAAATACTTTTTTCCACACTGTATCTCTCTATCTCTTTTTGGGGGGAGTACTTACCTGTTTCAATTTCTTGGTTCCTGGTGAGAGTTGCGCTTAAAAATCAGGCGGCCTATGGATGGTCCTTGTGCCGTCCGTTTTTATCTCACACCCATTGACTTGCATTGACAAGGCTTGTCCGATATACGCAGTCAATCGCAGCATGCTGCAATTTTTTTTTTCCTGACGCCGATTAGACCTGAGAAAAAAATACGCAGATGAGCACTGCCTCGTTGAATAACATTGATAAGAGCCCTTGGGCCTCGCTCACACTTACATATAAATCGAACGAGTGCAATCCGATAAAAAAATCGCATTGCATTCTGACCAATGTTATTCAATGAGTCCATGCTCATCTGCGTATTGGTTCTCAGCTATATTTGGCATGCTGCGATTTCACTCCAAAATGTGATGGGTATGAGAAAAAAAATCGCATGTTCTATGGCCCATCAGTAAAGCATCCGATTGTTATGGATACATTACAATTCTGTAGCATAGTAAACTAAATGTAGAAGATTAATAGCTTCTAAGTAAAAAAACAGACCATGGACCTCTTTGCTTCTTCTCTAATTAGCGATCTTCTTGCTTGCGATGTCAGGTTAGGTGGACGGCCATGTCTTGATAGGTTTGCAGTTGTGCCATATTTCCATTTTTTGATGATGGATTGAGCACTGCTCCGTGTGTTGTTCAGAGCTTGAGCTATTATTTATAACATAACCCTGCTTTTCTCTTCTCCACAACCTTATCCTTGACCTGTCTGGTGTGCTCCTTGTTTTTCATGATGCTGTTTGATCCCTAATATTCTCACACAAACCTCTGAGGCCTTCACATAACAGCTGTAGTTGCACCTTGAGTCCTCGTGGGTGTACTTTCTTCAATGTACTAATTATGTGACTTCTGTAGGCAACTGGCCACGCAGGATTTTATTTAGGGGTATCAGACTACAGGGAGGCGGGGGGGGATACTAATGCATCTCACAATTGTCAGATTTGTATTTCTAAAATATTTCGAAAAACTTTGTATCATTTCCTTTACACGTCACAACAATTACTTGCTACTTTATGTTGGTATCACATAAAATCCTAACAAAATACATTTTGGTTTGTGGGTGTAACGTGAAAAAAAATGTTGAAAAGTTCACGGGGTATGAAGACTTTTTCAAAGCACTGTATACTGCTGTGTATGGCACTGTTATTATATAGTTCAGGAAATAGTCATCTGATGTCTGCTTATGTGTAACTCACATCTCATGCTTTTCTACAGTAGATGCTGCGATGGACGAATGTGAACTCTGCGCCCACCCGGCCTGTCCCGGCTGTTTGTGACCTCCCCCATTATCATACAATCTCTGAACATCTATGTGCAATATTTCTGTGGACTTTTCTGGACTGTGACGTGGATGCAATATAATGTGGACTGTCATCGTGGAAGAAATCTCATCTAGGCTGTGGCATAGAAGCTTCCTTTGTGGACTGGCAAGATCTCTTGTGGCCCACCAGCCACTTCCCAAACTAAATCCTCAGTCAGAAATTTTTCCTTTCTTGGCCTTGTTTCAGAGAATATGAATGATAACAAAAAAAAACTTTTCCTCCACTCATGGTTATTGGTTGGGTGAAGCCATTTATTGTCAAACTACTTTATTTTCTCTTTTTAAATCTTAATGACAACCAAAAACATCCAAATGACCCTGATCGAAAGTTCCCATACCCTGGTGATTTTGGACTGATAACATGCACAGAATTTGACACAAATTGGTTTGAATGGCTACTAAAGGTAACATCCTCACCTGTTTGCTTGTAATCAGTGTGTGTGCATAAAAGCTGAGTGAGTTTCTGGGATCCAGATAGACTCTTGCATCTTTCATCCAGCCACTGACGTTTCTGGATTGTGAGTCATGGGGACAGCAAAAGAATTGTCAATGGATCTACGGGAAAAGGTAGTTGAACTGTTTAACACAGGAAAGGGATACAAAAAAATATCCAAGGAATTGATAATGGCAGTCAGCAGCGTTCAAACTGTGATTAACAAATGGAAAATCAGGGGCTCTGTAAAAACCAAAACATGGTCAGGTAGACCAACAAGAATTTCGGCCACAACTGCCAGGAAAATTGTTGGGGATGCAAAGAAAAACCCGCAAATAACATCAGCTGAAATTCAGGACTCTCTGAAAACTAGCGGTGTGGCTGTTTCAAGATGCACAGTAAGGAGGCACTTGAAGAAAAATGGGCTGCATGGTTGAGCCGCCAGAAGAAAGACATTACTGCGCAAATGCCACAAAGTATCTCGTCTACAATACGCCAAACAGCACAGAGACAAGCCTCAAAACTTCTGGAACAAGGTAATTTGGAGTGATGAGACCAAAATTGAACTTTTTGGCCACAACCATCAATGTTACATTTGGAGAGAGGTCAACAAGGCCTATGATGAAAGGTACACCATTCCTACAGTAAAGCATGGAGGTGGATCGCTGATGTTTTGGGGATGTGAGCTACAAAGGCACCGGAAACTTGGTAATAGTTGAAGGAAAGATGAATGCAGCACGTTATCAGCAAATACTAGAGGCAAATTTGCACTCATCAGCCCGGAAGCTGCACATCGGACGTACTTGGATGTTCCAACATGACAACTATCCAAAACACAAGGCCAAATCGACCTGTCATTGGCTACAGCAGAACAAAGTGAAGGTTCTGGAGAGGCCATCTCAGTCTCCTGACCTCAATATCATTGAGCCACTCTGGGGAGATCTCAAACGCGGAGCTCATGCTAGACAGCCCAGGAATTTACAGGAACTGGAGGCTTTTTGCCAAGAAGAATGGGCTGCTTTACCATCTGAGAAAATAAAGAACCTCATCCACAACTACCACAAAAGACTTCAAGCTGTCATTGATGTTAGGGGGGGCAATACACAGTATTAAGAACTGGGGTATGGGAACTTTTCATCAGGGTCATTTGGATATTTTTGGTTGTCATTAAGATTTAAAAAGAGAAAACACAGTAGTTTAGCAATTAATGGCTTCACCCAACCAATAACCATGAGTGGAGAAAAAGGTTTTTGTTATCATTCATATTCTCTGAAACACGGCCAAGAAAGCAAAATTCTGCCGGGGTATGTAAACTTTTGAGCACAACTGTACAGTGGGTATGGAAAGTATTCAGACCCCTTTACATTTTTCACTCTGTTTCATTGCAGTCATTTGGTAAATTCTAAAAAGTTCATTTTTTTCTCATTAAAGTCCACTCTGCTCCCCATCCTGACTGAAAAAAAACAGAAATGTAGAAATTTTTGCAAATTTATTAAAAAAGAAAAACTGAAATCTCACATGGTCATAAGTATTCAGACCCTTTGCTCAGTATTGAGGAGAAGCCCCCTTTTGAGCTAGTACAGCCATGAGTCTTCTTGGGAATGATGTGTTTTTCACCCCTGGATTTGGGGATCCTCGGCCATTCTTCCTTGCAGATCCTCTCCAGTTCCGTCAGGTTGGATGGTGAACGTTGGTGGACAGCCATTTTCTGGTCTCTCCAGAGATGCTCAATTGGGTTTAGGTCAGGGCTGTAGCTGGGCCAGTCAAGAATCATCACAGAGTCGTTCTGAAGCCACCCCTTTGATATTATAGCTGTGTGCTTAGGGTCATTGTCTTGTTGGAAGGTGAACCTTCGGCCAAGTCTGAGGTCCAGAGCACTCTGGAAGAGGTTTTTATCCAGGATATCTCAGTACTTGGCCGCATTCATGTTTCCTTCAATTGCAACCAGTCGTCCTGTTCCTGTAGCTGAAAAACACCCCCATAGCATGATGCTGCCACCACCATGTTTCACTGTTGGTATTGTATTGGGCAGGCGATGAGCAGTGCCTGGTTTTCTCCACACATACCATTTAGAATTATCACCAAAAAGTTCTATCTTCTTCTCATCAGACCAGAGAATCTTATTTCTCATAGTCTGGGAGCCCTTCATGTGTTTTTGAGCAAACTCTATGCGGGCTTTCATATGTCTTGCACTGAGGAGAGGCTCCAGTCGGGCCACTCTACCATAAAGGCCCGACTGGTGGAGGGCTGCAGTGATAGTTGACTTTGTGGAACTTTCTCCCATCTCCCTACTGCATCTCTGGAGCTCAGCCACAGTGATCTTGGGGTTCTTCTTTACCTCTCTCACCAAGGCTCTTCTCCCAAGATTGCTCAGTTTGTGCATCTAGTATTGTGACCTCCATGATGAGTGAGGAGGCACCGAGTCTTCTCGGCTTGGAAGGAACAAGGTGACGACATATTATGGCGTCCATCTTTCTCCATCTCCAGAACGAGCTCTAGAGCTGGATGCCAGATGGTGAGTGGTGACAACTTGTCTCCAGAACTCCCCAAAGGGGTCCAGTTGTCAGACCAGGAGACACTTGTCCACTGGGGTTAAAAAATGTTCTATGTAACTCATTCTTGTCAAAAATGTTGAAATTGTTCTTGGGTTCAGTGAGACATTAATTAAAATTTAACTTTTCAAAGGGGTGTACTCATTTATGCTGAGCACTATATATAATGTACTGATAATACAGGGGTGTACTCATTTATGCTGAGCACTGTTTATCCACGTCCACAACCTGATTCACAGACGTTTGTATAGAGACCACCTTAACCGTCTGCGAAGCCTCCACTATATCCACAGCATTATTGACCACCATGTACACGGCCTTCCTGGCGCCATAGTTGGATTGCTTCTCCTTGGAGTTCCTCACCACCAGGACTCGTCATTGACCTTATATCCTTAACTGTGTAATGAAGACCCTGTACTTTGTATGTACCCGTGAAATAAAATAACTCCGGCTTTCCACTGACCTGTGTGCTCTGCTCATGTTATAACCTCCTCGTAGGCTGGACTTCTACCCCAGTGAGGGCACGACCATGGTGAGATCATAGTGACATCACAACTACTCCTCCCAAGAGGTATTCCCCGGTAAGGGGGCTTGTGCTGAACATGTCACATATAAGAGATGTGGTCCCATCTATACTTTATTACCCAGCACAGAAACTACTTATATACTACACTGTGCAATCTGCTACATACTGTGCCATATACTGTCCTATATACTGCATCATGTCCTGTCCTATATACTGCGCCATGTATTGTCCTATATACTGTGCCATATACTGTCCTATATACTGCACCATGTCCTGTCCTATATACTGTGCCATGTATTGTCCTATATACTGTGCCATATACTGTCCTATATACTGCACCATGTCCTGTCCTATATACTGTGCCATGTATTGTCCTATATACTGTGCCATATACTGTCCTATATACTGCACCATGTCCTGTCCTATATACTGTGCCATGTATTGTCCTATATACTGTGCCGTATACTGTCCTATATACTGCACCATGCCCTGTCCTATATACTGTGCCATGTATTGTCCTATATACTGTGTCATATACTGTCCTATATACTGTACAATGTCCTGTCCTATATACTGTGCCATGTATTGTCCTATATACTGTGCCATATACTGTCCTATATACTGCACCATGTCCTGTCCTATATACTGCACCATGTCCTGTCCTATATACTGTGCCATGTATTGTCCTATATACTGTGCCATATACTGTCCTATATACTGCACCATGTCCTGTCCTATATACTGCGCCATGTACTGTCCTATATACTGTGCCATATAATGTCCTATATACTGCACCATGTCCTGTCCTATATACTGTGTCATGTACTGTCCTATATACTGTGCCATATACTGTCCTATATACTGCACCATGTCCTGTCCTATATACTGCGCCATGTATTGTCCTATATACTGTGCCATATACTGTCCTATATACTGCACCATGTCCTGTCCTATATACTGTGCCATGCATTGTCCTATATACTGTGCCATATACTGTCCTATATACTGTGCCATATACTGTCCTATATACTGCACCATGTCCTGTCCTATATACTGCGCCATGTACTGTCCTATATACTGTGCCATATACTGTCCTATATACTGCACCATGTCCTGTCCTAAATACTGTGCCATGTACTGTCCTATATACTGTGCCATATACTGTCCTATATACTGCACCATGTCCTGTCCTATATACTGCGCCATGTATTGTCCTATATACTGTGCCATATACTGTCCTATATACTGCACCATGTCCTGTCCTATATACTGTGCCATGTATTGTCCTATATACTGTGCCATATACTGTCCTATATACTGCACCATGTCCTGTCCTATATACTGCACCATGTCCTGTCCTATATACTGTGCCATGTATTGTCCTATATACTGTGCCATATACTGTCCTATATACTGCACCATGTCCTGTCCTATATACTGCGCCATGTACTGTCCTATATACTGTGCCATGTACTGTCCTATATACTGTGCCATATACTGTCCTATATACTGCACCATGTCCTGTCCTATATACTGTGCCATATACTGTCCTATATACTGCACCATGTCCTGTCCTATATACTGCGCCATGTATTGTCCTATATACTGTGCCATATACTGTCCTATATACTGTGCCGTGTACTGTCCTATATACTGTGCCATGTATTGTCCTATATACTGTGCCGTGTACTGTCCTATATACTGCACCATGTCCTGTCCTATATACTGCGCCATGTACTGTCCTATATACTGTGCCATATACTGTCCTATATACTGTGCCATGTACTGTCCTATATACTGTGCCATATACTGTCCTATATACTGCACCATGTCCTGTCCTATAAACTGCGCCTTGTACTGTCCTATATAGTGTGCCATATACTGTCCTATATACTGTGCCATGTACTGTCCTATATACTGTGCCATGTGCTGTCCTATATACTGTGCCGTGTGCTGTTCTATATACTGTGCCATGTACTGTCCTATATACTGTGCCATGTACTGTCCTATATACTGTGCCGTGTGCTGTTCTATATACTGTGCCATGTACTGTCCTATATACTGTGCCGTGTACTGTCCTATATACTGTGCCATGTGCTGTCCTATATACTGTGCCATGTACTGTCCTATATACTGCGCCGTGTGCTGTCCTATATACTGTGCCGTGTACTGTTCTATATACTGTGACCTATACTGTCCTATATACTGTGCCGTGTGCTGTCCTATATACTGTGCCGTGTGCTGTCCTATATATTGTGGCATGTACTGTCCTATATACTGTGCCATGTACTGTCCTATATACTGTGCCATGTGCTGTCCTATATACTGTGCCGTGTGCTGTCCTATATACTGTGCCATGTGCTGTCCTATATACTGTGCCATGTACTGTCCTATATACTGTGCCATGTACTGTCCTATATACTGTGCCATGTGCTGTCCTATATACTGTGCCGTGTGCTGTCCTATATACTGTGCCGTGTACTGTTCTATATACTGTACCATGTGCTGTCCTATATACTGTGCCATCTACTGTCCTATATACTGTGCCGTGTGCTGTCCTATATACTCTGCCGTGTGCTGTCCTATATACTGCGCCATGTACTGTCCTATATACTGTGCCGTGTGCTGTCCTATATATTGTGCCATGTACTGTCCTATATACTGTGCCATGTACTGTCCTATATACTGTGCCGTGTACTGTCCTATATACTGTGCCATGTACTGTCCTATATACTGTACCATGTGCTGTCCTATATACTGTGCCATCTACTGTCCTATATACTGTGCCGTGTGCTGTCCTATATACTGGGCCGTGTGCTGTTCTATATACTGTACCATGTACTGTCCTATATACTGTGCCGTGTACTGTCCTATATACGGTGCCGTGTGCTGTCCTATATACTGTGCCGTGTGCTGTTCTATATACTGTACCATGTACTGTCCTATATACTGTGCCGTGTACTGTCCTATATACTGTGCCGTGTACTGTCCTATATACTGTGCCGTGTGCTGTCCTATATACTGTGCCATGTACTGTCCTATATACTGTGCCGTGTGCTGTCCTATATACTGTGCCGTGTGGTGTCCTGTATACTTTGCCATCTACTGTCCTGTATACTGTGCCGTGTGCTGTCCTATATACTGTGACGTGTACTGTCCTGTATACTGTGCCGTGTGCTGTCCTATATACTGTGCCGTGTACTGTCCTATATACTGTGCCATATACTGTCCTATATACTGCACCATGTCCTGTCCTATATACTGCACCATGTCCTGTCCTATATACTGTGCCATGTATTGTCCTATATACTGTGCCATGTACTGTCCTATATACTGTGCCATATACTGTCCTATATACTGCACCATGTCCTGTCCTATATACTGCGCCATGTACTGTCCTATATACTGTGCCATGTACTGTCCTATATACTGTGCCATATACTGTCCTATATACTGCACCATGTCCTGTCCTATATACTGTGCCATATACTGTCCTATATACTGCACCATGTCCTGTCCTATATACTGCGCCATGTATTGTCCTATATACTGTGCCATATACTGTCCTATATACTGTGCCTAGTACTGTCCTATATACTGTGCCATGTATTGTCCTATATACTGTGCCGTGTACTGTCCTATATACTGCACCATGTCCTGTCCTATATACTGCGCCATGTACTGTCCTATATACTGTGCCATATACTGTCCTATATACTGTGCCATGTACTGTCCTATATACTGTGCCATATACTGTCCTATATACTGCACCATGTCCTGTCCTATAAACTGCGCCTTGTACTGTCCTATATACTGTGCCATATACTGTCCTATATACTGTGCCATGTACTGTCCTATATACTGTGCCATGTGCTGTCCTATATACTGTGCCATGTACGGTCCTATATACTGTGCCGTGTGCTGTTCTATATACTGTGCCATGTACTGTCCTATATACTGTGCCGTGTACTGTCCTATATACTGTGCCATGTGCTGTCCTATATACTGTGCCATGTACTGTCCTATATACTGCGCCGTGTGCTGTCCTATATACTGTGCCGTGTACTGTTCTATATACTGTGCCCTATACTGTCCTATATACTGTACCGTGTGCTGTTCTATATACTGTGCCATGTGCTGTCCTATATACTGTGCCGTGTGCTGTCCTATATACTGTGCCATGTGCTGTCCTATATACTGTGCCATGTATTGTCCTATATACTGTGCCATATACTGTCCTATATACTGCACCATGTCCTGTCCTATATACTGCGCCATGTACTGTCCTATATACTGTGCCATATACTGTCCTATATACTGCACCATGTCCTGTCCTATATACTGTGCCATGTACTGTCCTATATACTGTGCCATATACTGTCCTATATACTGCACCATGTCCTGTCCTATATACTGCGCCATGTATTGTCCTATATACTGTGCCATATACTGTCCTATATACTGCACCATGTCCTGTCCTATATACTGTGCCATGTATTGTCCTATATACTGTGCCATATACTGTCCTATATACTGCACCATGTCCTGTCCTATATACTGCACCATGTCCTGTCCTATATACTGTGCCATGTATTGTCCTATATACTGTGCCATATACTGTCCTATATACTGCACCATGTCCTGTCCTATATACTGCGCCATGTACTGTCCTATATACTGTGCCATGTACTGTCCTATATACTGTGCCATATACTGTCCTATATACTGCACCATGTCCTGTCCTATATACTGTGCCATGTATTGTCCTATATACTGTGCCATATACTGTCCTATATACTGCACCATGTCCTGTCCTATATACTGCGCCATGTACTGTCCTATATACTGTGCCATGTGCTGTCCTATATACTGTGCCATATACTGTCCTATATACTGCACCATGTCCTGTCCTATATACTGTGCCATATACTGTCCTATATACTGTGCCGTGTACTGTCCTATATACTGTGCCATGTATTGTCCTATATACTGTGCCGTGTACTGTGGTATATACTGCACCATGTCCTGTCCTATATACTGCGCCATGTACTGTCCTATATACTGTGCCATATACTGTCCTATATACTGTGCCATGTACTGTCCTATATACTGTGCCATATACTGTCCTATATACTGCACCATGTCCTGTCCTATAAACTGCGCCTTGTACTGTCCTATATACTGTGCCATATACTGTCCTATATACTGTGCCATATACTGTCCTATATACTGTGCCATGTACTGTCCTATATACTGTGCCATGTGCTGTCCTATATACTGTGCCGTGTGCTGTTCTATATACTGTGCCATGTACTGTCCTATATACTGTGCCATGTACTGTCCTATATACTGTGCCGTGTGCTGTTCTATATACTGTGCCATGTACTGTCCTATATACTGTGCCGTGTACTGTCCTATATACTGTGCCATGTGCTGTCCTATATACTGTGCCATGTACTGTCCTATATACTGCGCCGTGTGCTGTCCTATATACTGCGCCGTGTACTGTTCTATATACTGTGCCCTATACTGTCCTATATACTGTGCCGTGTGCTGTCCTATATACTGTGCCGTGTGCTGTCCTATATATTGTGGCATGTACTGTCCTATATACTGTGCCATGTAATGTCCTATATACTGTGCCGTGTACTGTCCTATATACTGTGCCATGTACTGTCCTATATACTGTACCATGTGCTGTCCTATATACTGTGCCATCTACTGTCCTATATACTGTGCCGTGTGCTGTCCTATATACTGGGCCGTGTGCTGTCCTATATACTGTGCCATGTACTGTCCTATATACTGTACCATGTACTGTCCTATATACTGTGCCGTGTACTGTCCTATATATTGTGCCGTGTACTGTCCTATATACTGTGCCATGTACTGTCCTATATACTGTGCCGTGTACTGTCCTATATACTGTGCCGTGTACTGTCCTATATACTGTGCCGTGTGCTGTCCTATATACTGTGCCGTGTGCTGTCCTATATACTGTGCCATGTACTGTCCTATATACTGTGCCGTGTGCTGTCCTATATACTGTGCCGTGTGGTGTCCTGTATACTTTGCCATCTACTGTCCTGTATACTGTGCCGTGTGCTGTCCTATATACTGTGACGTGTACTGTCCTGTATACTGTGCCGTGTGCTGTCCTATATACTGTGCCGTGTACTGTCCTATATACTGTGCCATGTGCTGTCCTATATACTGTGCCATCTACTGTCCTATATACTGTGCCGTGTGCTGTCCTATATACTGTGCCATGTACTGTCCTATATACTGTACCATGTGCTGTCCTATATACTGTGCCATCTACTGTCCTATATACTGTGCTGTGTGCTGTCCTATATACTGGGCCGTGTGCTGTTCTACATACTGTGCCATGTACTGTCCTATATACTCTGCCGTGTACTGTCCTGTATACTGTGCCGTGTACTGTCCTATATACTGTGCCATGTACTGTCCTATATACTGTGCCGTGTACTGTCCTATATACTGTGCCGTGTGATGTCCTATATACTGTGCCGTATGCTGTTCTATTACTGTACCATGTACTGTCCTATATACTGTGCCATGTACTGTCCTATATACTGTGCCATGTACTGTCCTATATACTGTGCCGTGTACTGTCCTATATACTGTGCCGTGTGCTGTCCTATATACTGTGCCGTGTGCTGTCCTATATACTGTGCCATGTACTGTCCTATATACTGTGCCGTGTGCTGTCCTATATACTGTGCCGTGTGGTTTCCTGTATACTGTGCCATCTACTGTCCTATATACTGTGCCGTGTGCTGTTCTATATACTGTGCCCTGTGCTGTTCTATATTCTGTGCCGTGTACTGTTCTATATACTGTGCCGTGTACTGTCCTATATACTGTGTCATGTGCTGTTCTATATACTGTGCCATGTGCTGTCCTATATACTGTGCCGTGTACTGTCCTATATACTGTGCCATGTACTGTCCTATATACTGCGCAGTGTGCTGTCCTATATACTGTGCCGTGTACTGTTCTATATACTGTACCATGTGCTGTCCTATATACTGTGCCATCTACTGTCCTATATACTGTGCCGTGTGCTGTTCTATATACTGTACCATGTGCTGTCCTATATACTGCGCCATATACTGTCCTATATACTGTGCCGTGTGCCATCCTATATACTGTGCCGTGTGGCGTCCTATATACTGTGCCATGTACTGTCCTATATACTGTGCCATCTACTGTCCTATATACTGTGCCGTGTGCTGTTCTATATACTGTACCATGTACTGTCCTATATACTGCGCCATATACTGTCCTATATACTGTGCCGTGTGCCATCCTATATGCTGTGCCGTCCTATATACTGTGCCTTGTACTGTCCTATATATTGTGCTGTCCTATATACTGCGGCATGTGCTGTCCTATATACTGTGCCGTGTGCTGTCCTATATACTGTGCTGTCCTATATACTGCGCCGTGTGCTGTCCTATATACTGTGCCATGTGCTTTTCTATATACTGTGCCATGTACTGTCCTATATACTGTGCCATGTACTGTCCTATATCCTGTGCCATGTGCTTTTCTATATACTGTACCATGTGCTGTCCTATATACTGTGCCATGTGCTTTTCTATATACTGTGCCATGTACTGTCCTATATACTGTGCCATGTACTGTCCTATATCCTGTGCCATGTGCTTTTCTATATACTGTGCCATATGCTGCCCTATATACTGTGCTGTCCTATATACTGTGCTGTCCTATATACTGTGCCGTGTACTGTCCCATATACTGTGCCATGTGCTTTTCTATATACTGTGCCATGTGCTGTCCTATATACTGTGCTGTCCTATATACTGTGCCGTGTGCCGTCCTATATACTGTGCTGTCCTATATACTGTGCCGTGTACTGTCCTATATACTGTGCCGTGTGCTGTCCTATATACTGTGCCGTGTGCTGTCCTATATACTGTGCCATGTACTGTCCTATATTCTGTGCCATGTGCTGTCCTATATACTGTGCCATGTGCTGTCCTATATACTGTCCCGTGTACTGTCCTATATACTGTGCCGTGTGCCGTCCTATATACTGTGCCGTGTGCTGTCCTATATACTGTGCCGTGTGCTGTCCTATATACTGTGGCATGTACTGTCCTATATACTGCGCCATGTGCTGTCCTATATACTGTGCCATGTACTGTCCTATATACTGTGCCGTGTGCTGTCCTATATACTGTGCCGTGTACTGTCCTATATACTGTGCCGTGTGCTGTCCTATATACTGTGCCATGTGCTGTCTTATATACTGTGCTGTCCTATATACTGTGCCGTGTACTGTCCTATATACTGTGCCGTGTGCTGCTCTATATACTGTGCCGTGTGCTGTCCTATATACTGTGCCATGTACTGTTCTATATACTGTGCCATGTGCTGTCCTATATACTGTGCCATGTACTGTTCTATATACTGTGCCATGTGCTGTCCTATATACTGTGGCATGTACTGTCCTATATACTGCGCCATGTGCTGTCCTATATACTGTGCCATGTACTGTCCTATATACTGTGCCGTGTGCTGTCCTATATACTGTGCCGTGTACTGTCCTATATACTGTGCCGTGTGCTGTCCTATATACTGTGCCATGTGCTGTCTTATATACTGTGCTGTCCTATATACTGTGCCGTGTACTGTCCTATATACTGTGCCGTGTGCTGCTCTATATACTGTGCCGTGTGCTGTCCTATATACTGTGCCATCTACTGTCCTATATACTGTGCCGTGTGCTGTTCTATATACTGTACCATGTACTGTCCTATATACTGCGCCATATACTGTCCTATATACTGTGCCGTGTGCCATCCTATATGCTGTGCCGTCCTATATACTGTGCCTTGTACTGTCCTATATATTGTGCTGTCCTATATACTGCGGCATGTGCTGTCCTATATACTGTGCCGTGTGCTGTCCTATATACTGTGCTGTCCTATATACTGCGCCGTGTGCTGTCCTATATACTGTGCCATGTGCTTTTCTATATACTGTGCCATGTACTGTCCTATATACTGTGCCATGTACTGTCCTATATCCTGTGCCATGTGCTTTTCTATATACTGTACCATGTGCTGTCCTATATACTGTGCCATGTGCTTTTCTATATACTGTGCCATGTACTGTCCTATATACTGTGCCATGTACTGTCCTATATCCTGTGCCATGTGCTTTTCTATATACTGTGCCATATGCTGCCCTATATACTGTGCTGTCCTATATACTGTGCTGTCCTATATACTGTGCCGTGTACTGTCCCATATACTGTGCCATGTGCTTTTCTATATACTGTGCCATGTGCTGTCCTATATACTGTGCTGTCCTATATACTGTGCCGTGTGCCGTCCTATATACTGTGCTGTCCTATATACTGTGCCGTGTACTGTCCTATATACTGTGCCGTGTGCTGTCCTATATACTGTGCCGTGTGCTGTCCTATATACTGTGCCATGTACTGTCCTATATTCTGTGCCATGTGCTGTCCTATATACTGTGCCATGTGCTGTCCTATATACTGTCCCGTGTACTGTCCTATATACTGTGCCGTGTGCCGTCCTATATACTGTGCCGTGTGCTGTCCTATATACTGTGCCGTGTGCTGTCCTATATACTGTGGCATGTACTGTCCTATATACTGCGCCATGTGCTGTCCTATATACTGTGCCATGTACTGTCCTATATACTGTGCCGTGTGCTGTCCTATATACTGTGCCGTGTACTGTCCTATATACTGTGCCGTGTGCTGTCCTATATACTGTGCCATGTGCTGTCTTATATACTGTGCTGTCCTATATACTGTGCCGTGTACTGTCCTATATACTGTGCCGTGTGCTGCTCTATATACTGTGCCGTGTGCTGTCCTATATACTGTGCCATGTACTGTTCTATATACTGTGCCATGTGCTGCTCTATATACTGTGCCATGTACTGTCCTATATACTGTGCCATGTACTGTTCTATATACTGTGCCATGTGCTGTCCTATATACTGTGCCATGTACTGTCCTATATACTGTGCCGTGTACTGTCCTATATACTGTTCCGTGTGCTGTCCTATATACTGTGCCGTGTGGTGTCCTATATACTGTGCCATCTACTGTCCTATATACTGTGCCGTGTGCTGTCCTATATACTGTGCCATGTACTGTCCTATATACTGTACCATGTGCTGTCCTATATACTGTGCCATCTACTGTCCTATATACTGTGCCGTGTGCTGTCCTATATACTGTGCCATGTACTGTCCTATATACTGTACCATGTGCTGTCCTATATACTGTGCCATCTACTGTCCTATATACTGTGCCGTGTGCTGTCCTATATACTGGGCCGTGTGCTGTTCTATATACTGTGCCATGTACTGTCCTATATACTGTGCCGTGTACTGTCCTATATACTGCGCCATGTACTGTCCTATATACTGTGCCGTGTACTGTCCTATATACTGTGCCATGTACTGTCCTATATACTGTGCCGTGTACTGTCCTATATACTGTGCGGTGTGCTGTCCTATATACTGTGCCGTGTGCTGTCCTATATACTGTGCCATGTACTTTCCTATATACTGTGCCGTGTGCTGTCCTATATACTGTGCCGTGTGGTGTCCTGTATACTGTGCCATCTACTGTCCTATATACTGTGCCGTGTGCTGTTCTATATACTGTGCCGTGTGCTGTTCTATATACTGTGCCGTGTACTGTTCTATATACTGTGCCGTGTACTGTCCTATATACTGTGTCGTGTGCTGTCCTATATACTGTGCCATGTACTGTCCTATATACTGGGCAGTGTGTTCTTCTATATACTGTGCCATGTGCTGTCCTATATACTGTGCCATGTACTGTCCTATATACTGCGCAGTGTGCTGTCCTATATACTGTGCCGTGTGCTGTTCTATATACTGTACCATGTGCTGTCCTATATACTGCGCCATATACTGTCCTATATACTGTGCCGTGTGCCATCCTATATAGTGTGCCGTGTGCCGTCCTATATACTGTGCCATGTACTGTCCTATATACTGTGCCATCTACTGTCCTATATACTGTGCCGTGTGCTGTTCTATATACTGTACCATGTACTGTCCTATATACTGCGCCATATACTGTCCTATATACTGTGCCGTGTGACATCCTATATACTGTGCCGTCCTATATACTGTGCCATGTACTGTCCTATATACTGTGCTGTCCTATATACTGTGGCATGTGCTGTCCTATATACTGTGCCGTGTGCTGTCCTATATACTGTGCCGTGTGGTGTCCTGTATACTGTGCCATCTACTGTCCTATATACTGTGCCGTGTGCTGTTCTATATACTGTGCCGTGTGCTGTTCTATATACTGTGCCGTGTACTGTTCTATATACTGTGCCGTGTACTGTCCTATATACTGTGTCGTGTGCTGTCCTATATACTGTGCCATGTACTGTCCTATATACTGGGCCGTGTGTTCTTCTATATACTGTGCCATGTGCTGTCCTATATACTGTGCCATGTACTGTCCTATATACTGCGCAGTGTGCTTTCCTATATACTGTGCCGTGTACTGTCCTATATACTGTGCCGTGTGCTGTTCTATATACTGTACCATGTGCTGTCCTATATACTGCGCCATATACTGTCCTATATACTGTGCCGTGTGCCATCCTATATACTGTGCCGTGTGCCGTCATATATACTGCGCAGTGTGCTTTCCTATATACTGTGCCGTGTACTGTCCTATATACTGTGCCATGTACTGTCCTATATACTGTGCCATCTACTGTCCTATATACTGTGCCGTGTGCTGTTCTATATACTGTACCATGTACTGTCCTATATACTGCGCCATATACTGTCCTATATACTGTGCCGTGTGACATCCTATATACTGTGCCGTCCTATATACTGTGCCATGTACTGTCCTATATACTGTGCTGTCCTATATACTGCGGCATGTGCTGTCCTATATACTGTGCCGTGTGCTGTCCTATATACTGTGCTGTCCTATATACTGCGCCGTGTGCTGTCCTATATACTGTGCCATGTGCTTTTCTATATACTGTGCCATGTACTGTCCTATATACTGTGCCATGTACTGTCCTATATCCTGTGCCATGTGCTTTTCTATATACTGTGCCATGTGCTGTCCTATATACTGTGCTGTCCTATATACTGTGCCGTGTGCCGTCCTATATACTGTGCTGTCCTATATACTGTGCAATGTACTGTCCTATATACTGTTTCGTGTACTGTTCTATATACTGTGCCATGTACTGTCCTATATACTGTGCCGTGTACTGTTCTACATACTGTGCCATGTACTGTCCAATATATTGTGCTGTCCTATATACTGTGCCGTCCTATATACTGTGCTGTTCTATATACTGTGCCGTGTGCTGTCCTATATACTGTGCCGTGTGCTGTCCTATATACTGTGCTGTCCTATATACTGCGCCGTGTGCTGTCCTATATACTGTGCCATGTGCTTTTCTATATACTTTGCCATGTGCCGTCCTATATACTGTGCTGTCCTATATACTGTGCCGTGTACTGTCCTATATACTGTGCCGTGTGCTGTCCTATATACTGTGCCGTGTGCTGTCCTATATACTGTGCCGTGTGGTGTCCTGTATACTGTGCCATCTACTGTCCTATATACTGTGCCGTGTGCTGTTCTATATACTGTACCATGTACTGTCCTATATACTGTGCCGTGTACTGTCCTATATACTGTGCCATGTACTGTCCTATATACTGTGCCGTGTACTGTCCTATATACTGTGCCATGTACTGTCCTATATACTGTGCCGTGTGTTGTCCTATATACTGTGCCATGTACTGTCCTATATACTGTGCCCTATACTGTGCTATATACTGTGCCGTGTACTGTCCTATATACTGTGCCGTGTGCTGTCCTATATACTGTGCCGTGTACTGTCCTATATACTGTACCATGTGCTGTCCTATATACTGTGCCATCTACTGTCCTATATACTGTGCCGTGTGGTGTCCTGTATACTGTGCCATGTACTGTCCTATATACTGTACCATGTGCTGTCCTATATACTGTACCATGTGCTGTCCTATATACTGTGCCGTGTACTGTCCTATATACTGTACCATGTGCTGTCCTATATACTGTGCCGTGTACTGTCCTATATACTGTGCCGTGTGCTGTCCTATATACTGTGCCGTGTACTGTCCTATATACTGTACCATGTGCTGTCCTATATACTGTGCCATCTACTGTCCTTTATACTGTGCCGTGTGCTGTCCTATATACTGTGCCATGTACTGTCCTATATACTGTACCATGTGCTGTCCTATATACTGTGCCATCTACTGTCCTATATACTGTGCCATGTACTGTCCTATATACTGTACCATGTGCTGTCCTATATACTGTGCCATCTACTGTCCTATATACTGTGCTGTGTGCTGTTCTACATACTGTGCCGTGTACTGTCCTATATACTGTGCCGTGTACTGTCATTTATACTGTGCCGTGTACTGTCCTATATACTGTGCCATGTACTGTCCTATATACTGGGCCGTGTGCTGTTCTACATACTGTGCCGTGTACTGTCCTATATACTGTGCCGTGTACTGTCATTTATACTGTGCCGTGTACTGTCCTATATACTGTGCCGTGTACTGTCCTATATACTGTGCCGTGTACTGTCCTATATACTGTGCCATGTACTGTCCTATATACTGTGCCGTGTACTGACCTATATACTGTGCCGTGTGATGTCCTATATACTGTACCATGTACTGTCCTATATACTGTGCCGTGTACTCTCCTATATACTGTGCCATGTACTGTCAAATATACTGTGCCGTGTGCTGTCCTATATACTGTGCCATGTACTGTCCTATATACTGTGCCGTGTGCTGTCCTATATACTGTGCCGTGTGGTTTCCTGTATACTGTGCCATCTACTGTCCTATATACTGTGCCGTGTGCTGTCTTATATACTGTGCCGTGTACTGTTCTATATACTGTGCCGTGTACTGTCCTATATACTGTGTCATGTGCTGTCCTATATACTGTGCCATGTACTGTCCTATATACTGGGCCGTGTGCTGTTCTATATACTGTGCCATGTGCTGTCCTATATACTGTGCCAGGTACTGTCCTATATACTGCGCAGTGTGCTGTCCTATATACTGTGCCGTGTACTGTTCTGTATACTGTACCATGTGCTGTCCTATATACTGTGCCATCTACTGTCGTATATACTGTGCCGTGTGCTGTTCTATATACTGTACCATGTGCTGTCCTATATACTGCGCCATATACTGTCCTATATACTGTGCCGTGTGCCATCCTATATACTGTGCCGTGTGCCGTCCTATATACTGTGCCATGTACTGTCCTATATACTGTGCCATCTACTGTCCTATATACTGTGCCGTGTGCTGTTCTATATACTGTACCATGTACTGTCCTCTATACTGCGCCATATACTGTCCTATATACTGTGCAGTGTGCCATCCTATATGCTGTGCCGTCCTATATACTGTGCCATGTACTGTCCTATATATTGTGCTGTCCTATATACTGCGGCATGTGCTGTCCTATATACTGTGCCGTGTGCTGTCCTATATACTGTGCTGTCCTATATACTGCGCCGTGTACTGTCCTATATACTGTGCCATGTGCTTTTCTATATACTGTGCCATGTACTGTCCTATATACTGTGCCATATACTGTCCTATATACTGTGCCATGTGCTTTTCTATATACTGTGCAGTGTACTGTCCTATATACTGTGCCATGTGCTTTTCTATATACTGTACCATGTGCTGTCCTATATACTGTGCCATGTGCTTTTCTATATACTGTGCCATGTACTGTCCTATATACTGTGCCATGTACTGTCCTATATCCTGTGCCATGTGCTTTTCTATATACTGTGCCATGTGCTGTCCTCTATACTGTGCTGTCCTATATACTATGCCGTGTGCCGTCCTATATACTGTGCTGTCCTATATACTGTGCCGTGTGCTGTCCTATATTCTGTGCCGTGTACTGTCCTATATACTGTGCCATGTGCTTTTCTGTATACTTTGCCATGTGCTGTCCTATATACTGTGCCGTGTGCCGTCCTATATACTGTGCTGTCCTATATACTGTGCCGTGTACTGTCCTATATACTGTGCCGTGTGCTGTCCTATATACTGTGCCGTGTGCTGTCCTATATACTGTGCCATGTGCTGTCCTATATACTGTGCCATGTACTGCCCTATATTCTGTGCCGTGTGCTGTCCTATATACTGTGCCGTGTGCTGTCCTATATACTGTCCCGTGTACTGTCCTATATACTGTGCCGTGTGCCGTCCTATATACTGTGCCGTGTGCTGTCCTATATACTGTGGCATGTACTGTCCTATATACTGCGCCGTGTGCTGTCCTATATACTGTGCCATGTACTGTCCTATATACTGTGCCGTGTACTGTCCTATATACTGTGCCATGTGCTGTCCTATATACTGTGCCGTGTGCTGTCCTATATACTGTGCTATCCTATATACTGTGCCGTGTACTGTCCTATATACTGTGCCGTGTGCTGTTCTATATACTGTGCCGTGTGCTGTCCTATATACTGTGCCATGTACTGTTCTATATACTGTGCCATGTGCTGTCCTATATACTGTGCCATGTACTGTTCTATATACTGTGCCATGTACTGTCCTATATACTGTGCCATGTACTGTTCTATATACTGTGCCATGTGCTGTCCTATATACTGTGCCATGTACTGTCCTATATACTGTGCCATGTACTGTCATATATACTGTGCCGTGTGCTGTCCTATATACTGTGCCGTGTGCTGTCCTATATACTGTGCCGTGTGCTGTCCTATATAGTGTGCCGTGTTCTGTCCTATATACTGTGTCGTGTGCTGTCCTATATACTGCGCCGTGTGCTGTTCTATATACTGTGCCATGTGCTGTCCTATATACTGTGCCGTGTGCCATCCTATATACTGTGCCGTGTGCCGTCCTATATACTGTGCCATGTACTGTCCTATATACTGCGGCATGTGCTGTCCTATATACTGTGCCGTGTGCTGTCCTATATACTGTGCTGTCCTATATACTGCGCCGTGTGCTGTCCTATATACTGTGCAATGTGCTTTTCTATATACTGTGCCATGTACTGTCCTATATACTGTGCCATGTACTGTCCTATATACTGTGGCATGTGCTTTTCTATATACTGTGCCATGTGCTGTCCTACATACTGTGCTGTCCTATATTCTATGCCGTGTGCTGTCCTATATACTGTGCCGTGTGCTTTTCTATATACTGTGCCATGTGCTGTCCTATATACTGTGCTGTCCTATATACTGTGTCGTGTGCCATCCTATATACTGTGCCGTGTGCTGTCCTATATACTGTGCCGTGTACTGTCCTATATACTGTGCCGTGTGCTGTCCTATATACTGTGCTGTCCTATATACTGTGCCGTGTGCTGTCCTATATACTGTGCTGTGTGCTGTCCTATATACTGTGCCGTGTACTGTCCTATATACTGTGCCGTGTACTGTCCTATATACTGTGCCGTGTACTGTCCTATATACTGTGCCGTGTGCTGTCCTATATACTGTGCCGTGTACTGTCCTATATACTGTGCCGTGTACTGTCCTATATACTGTGCCGTGTGCTGTCCTATATACTGTGCTGTCCTATATACTGTGCCGTGTGCTGTCCTATATACTGTGCTGTCCTATATACTGTGCCGTGTGCTGTCCTATATACTGTGCCGTTTGCTGTCCTATATATTGTGCCGTGTACTGTCCTATATACTGTGCTGTGTGCTGTCCTATATACTGTGCCATATACTGTCCTATATACTGTGCCGTGTGCTGTACTATATACTGTGCTGTCCTATATACTGTGCCCTATACTGTCCTATATACTGTGCCGTGTGTGGTCCTATATACTGTGCCGTGTACTGTCCTATATACTGTGCTGTGTGCTGTCCTATATACTGTGCCATGTACTGTCCTATATACTGTCCCGTGTGCTGTCCTATATACTGTGCCATGTACTGTCCTATATACTGTGCCATGTACTGTCATATATACTGTGCCGTGTGCTGTCCTATATACTGTGGCATGTACTGTTCTATATACTGCGCCATGTGCTGTCCTATATACTGTGCCATGTACTGTCCTATATACTGTGCCGTGTGCTGTCCTATATACTGCGCCATGTACTGTTCTATATACTGTGCCATAAACTGTCCTATATACTGCACCATGTACTGTCCTATATACTGTGCCGTGTGCTGTTCTATATCCTGCGCCATGTACTGTTCTATATACTGTGCCATATACTGTCATATATACTGCGCCATGTACTGTCCTATATACTGCGCCATGTGCTGTCCTATATACTGTGCCGTGTGCAGTTCTATATACTGTGCCATGTACTGTCCTATATCCTGTACCGTGTACTGTCCTATATACTGTGGCATGTACTGTCCTATATACTGCGCCATGTACTGTTCTATATACTGTGCCGTGTGCTGTCCTATATACTGTGGCCTATACTGTCCTATATACTGTGCCGTGTGCTGTCCTATATAATGCGCCATGTACTGTTCTATATACTGTGCCATATACTGTCCTATATACTGCGCCGTGTGCTGTCCTATATACTGTGCCATGTGCTGTCCTATATACTGTGCCATGTACTGTCCTATATACTGCGCCATGTACTGCCCTATATACTGTGCCATATACTGTCCTATATACTGCGCCATGTACTGTCCTATATACTGTGCCGTGTACTGTCCTATATACTGTGCCATATACTGTCCTATATACTGCGCCATGTACTGTCCTATATACTGCACCATGTGCTGTCCTATATACTGCGCCGTGTGCTGTCCTATATACTGTGCTGTGTGCTGTCCTATATACTGTGCCATATACTGTCCTATATACTGCGCCATGTACTGTCCTATATACTGCGCCATGTACTGTCCTATATACTGTGCCGTGTACTGTCCTATATACTGTGCCATATACTGTCCTATATACTGCGCCATGTACTGTCCTATATACTGCACCATGTGCTGTCCTATATACTGCGCCGTGTGCTGTCCTATATACTGTGCCATGTGCTGTCCTATATACTGTGCCATGTACTGTCCTATATACTGCGCCATGTACTGCCCTATATACTGTGCCATATACTGTCCTATATACTGCGCCATGTACTGTCCTATATACTGTGCCGTGTACTGTCCTATATACTGTGCCATATACTGTCCTATATACTGCGCCATGTACTGTCCTATATACTGCACCATGTGCTGTCCTATATACTGCGCCGTGTGCTGTCCTATATACTGTGCTGTGTGCTGTCCTATATACTGTGCCATATACTGTCCTATATACTGCGCCATGTACTGTCCTATATACTGTGCCGTGTGCTGTCCTATATACTGTGCTGTGTGCTGTCCTATATGCTGTGCCATATACTGTCCTATATACTGCGCCATGTACTGTCCTATATACTGTGCCGTGTACTGTCCTATATACTGTGCCGTGTGCTGTCCTATATACTGTGCCGTGTGCTGTCCTATATACTGTGGCATGTACTGTCCTATATACTGTGCCGTGTACTGTTCTATATACTGTGCCGTGTGCTGTCCTATATTCTGCGCCATGTACTGTCCTATATACTGTGCTGTCCTATATACTGTGCCATGTACTGTCCTATATACTGTGCTGTCCTATATACTGTGCCATGTACTGTTCTATATACTGTGCCGTGTACTGTCCTATATACTGTGCTGTCCTATATACTGTGCCATATACTGTCCTATATACTGTGCTGTCCTATATACTGTGCCATGTACTGTTCTATATACTGTGCCGTGTGCTGTCCTATATACTGTGTAATGTACTGTCCTATATACTGTGCTGTCCTATATACTGTGCCATGTACTGTCCTATATACTGTGCTGTCCTATATACTGCGCCATGTACTGTCCTATATACTGTGCTGTCCTATATACTGTGCCATGTACTGTTCTATATACTGTGCCGTGTGCTGTCCTATATAATGTGGCATGTACTGTTCTATATACTGTGCCGTGTGCTGTCCTATATACTGTGCCATGTACTGTCCTATATACTGTGCCGTGTACTGTCCTATATACTGTGCCATGTACTGTCCTATATACTGTACCATGTACTGTCCTATATACTGTGCCATGTACTGTCCTATATACTGTGCCGTCTGCTGTCCTATATACTGTGCCATGTACTGTCCTATATACTGTGCCGTGTGCTGTCCTATATACTGCGCCATGTACTGTCCTATATACTGTGCCGTGTGCTGTCCTATATACTGCGCCATGTACTGTTCTATATACTGTGCCATGTACTGTTCTATATACTGTGCCGTGTGCTGTCCTATATACTGTGCCGTGTGCTGTCCTATATACTGTGGCATGTACTGTCCTATATACTGTGCCGTGTACTGTCCTATATACTGTGCCATGTACTGTCCTATATACTGTGCCGTGTGCTGTCCTATATACTGTGCCATGTACTGTCCTATATACTGTGCCGTGTGCTGTCCTATATACTGCGCCATGTACTGTTCTATATACTGTGCCATGTGCTGTCCTATATACTGCGCCATATACTGTCCTATATACTGTGCCGTGTGCTGTCCTATATACTGTGCTGTCCTATATACTGTGCCATGTACTGTCCTATATACTGTGCCGTGTACTGTTCTATATACTGTGCCGTGTGCTGTTCTATATACTGTGCCATGTACTGTCCTATATACTGTGCCGTGTGCTGTCCTATATACTGTGCTGTGTACTGTCCTATATAATGTGTCGTGTGCTGTCCTGTATACTGTGCCGTGTGCTGTCCTATATACTGTGCCGTGTGCTGTCCTATATACTGTGCCATGTGCTGTCCTATATATTGTGCTGTCCTATATACTGTGCCGTGTACTGTCCTATATACTGTGCCGTGTGCTGTCCTATATACTTTGCCGTGTGCTGTCCTATATACTGTGCCCTATACTGTCCTATATACTGTGCCGTGTGCTGTTCTATATACTGTGCCATGTACTGTCCTATATACTGTGCCGTGTGCTGTACTATATACTGCGCCATGTACTGTTCTATATACTGTGCCATATACTGTCCTATATACTGCGCCATGTACTGTCCTATATACTGTGCCATGTACTGTCCTATATACTGTGCCATGTACTGTCCTATATACTGTGCCGTGTGCTGTCCTATATACTGGGCCGTGTGCTGTTCTATATACTGTGCCATGTACTGTCCTATATACTGTGCCGTGTACTGTCCTCTATACTGTGCCATGTACTGTCCTATATACTGTGCCGTGTACTGTCCTATATACTGTGCCATGTACTGTCCTATATACTGTGCCGTGTACTGTCCTATATACTGTGCCATGTACTGTCCTATATACTGTGCCGTGTACTGTCCTATATACTGTGCCGTGTGCTGTCCTATATACTGTGCCATGTACTGTCCTATATACTGTGCCGTGTACTGTCCTATATACTGTGCCGTGTACTGTCCTATATACTGTGCCATGTACTGTAATATATACTGTGCCGTGTACTGTCCTATATACTGTGCCGTGTACTGTCCTATATACTGTGCCATGTACTGTCCTATATACTGTGCAGTGTACTGTCCTATATACTGTGCCGTGTGCTGTCCTATATACTGTGCCATGTACTGTCCTATATACTGTGCCGTGTGCTGTCCTATATACTGTGCCGTGTGGTGTCCTGTATACTGTGCCATCTACTGTCCTATATACTGTGCCGTGTGCTGTTCTATATACTGTGCCGTGTGCTGTTCTATATACTGTGCCGTGTACTGTTCTATATACTGTGCTGTGTACTGTCCTATATACTGTGTCGTGTGCTGTCCTATATACTGTGCCATGTACTGTCCTATATACTGGGCCGTGTGTTCTTCTATATACTGTGCCATGTGCTGTCCTATATACTGTGCCATGTACTGTCCTATATACTGCGCAGTGTGCTGTCCTATATACTGTGCCGTGTACTGTTCTATATACTGTACCATGTGCTGTCCTATATACTGTGCCATCTACTGTCCTATATACTGTGCCGTGTGCTGTTCTATATACTGTACCATGTGATGTCCTATATACTGCGCCATATACTGTCCTATATACTGTGCCGTGTGCCATCCTATATACTGTGCCGTGTGCCATCCTATATACTGTGCCATGTACTGTCCTATATACTGTGCCATCTACTGTCCTATATATTGTGCCGTGTGCTGTTCTATATACTGTACCATGTACTGTCCTATATACTGTGCCGTGTGACATCCTATATACTGTGCCGTCCTATATACTGTGCCATGTACTGTCCTATATACTGTGCTGTCCTATATACTGCGGCATGTGCTGTCCTATATACTGTGCCGCGTGCTGTCCTATATACTGTGCTGTCCTATATACTGCGCCGTGTGCTGTCCTATATACTGTGCCATGTGCTTTTCTATATACTGTGCCATATACTGTCCTATATCCTGTGCCATGTGCTTTTCTATATACTGTGCCATGTGCTGTCCTATATACTGTGCTGTCCTATATACTGTGCCGTGTGCCGTCCTATATACTGTGCTGTCCTATATACTGTGCCGTGTACTGTCCTATATACTGTGCTGTCCTATATACTGTGCCGTGTGCCGTCCTATATACTGTGCTGTCCTATATACTGTACCATGTACTGTCCTATATATTGTGCTGTCCTATATACTGTGCCGTGTGCCGTCCTATATACTGTGCTGTCCTATATACTGTGCCGTGTGCTGTCCTACATACTGTGCCGTGTGCTGTCCTATATACTGTGCCGTGTACTGTCCTATATACTGTGCCGTGTGCTGTCCTATATACTGTGCCGTGTGCTGTCCTATATACTGTGCCATGTGGTGTCCTGTATACTGTGCCATCTACTGTCCTATATACTGTGCCGTGTGCTGTTCTATATACTGTACCATGTACTGTCCTATATACTGTGCCGTGTACTGTCCTATATACTGTGCCATGTACTGTCCTATATACTGTGCCGTGTACTGTCCTATATACTTTGCCGTGTGCTGTCCTATATACTGTGCCATGTACTGTCCTATATACTGTGCCGTGTGTTGTCCTATATACTGTGCCATGTACTGTCCTATATACTGTGCCCTATACTGTGCTATATACTGTGCCGTGTACTGTCCTATATACTGTGCCGTGTGCTGTCCTATATACTGTGCCGTGTGGTGTCCTGTATACTGTGCCATCTACTGTCCTTTATACTGTGCCGTGTGCTGTCCTATATACTGTGCCATGTACTGTCCTATATACTGTACCATGTGATGTCCTATATACTGTGCCATCTACTGTCCTATATACTGTGCCGTGTGCTGTCCTATATACTGTGCCATGTACTGTCCTATATACTGTACCATGTGCTGTCCTATATACTGTGCCGTGTGATGTCCTATATACTGTGCCGTATGCTGTTCTATATACTGTACCATGTACTGTCCTATATACTGTGCCGTGTACTGTCCTATATACTGTGCCATGTACTGTCCTATATACTGTGCCGTGTACTGTCCTATATGCTGTGCCGTGTGCTGTCCTATATACTGTGCCGTGTGCTGTCCTATATACTGTGCCATGTACTGTCCTATATACTGTGCCATGTACTGTCCTATATACTGTGCCGTGTGCTGTCCTATATACTGTGCCATGTACTGTCCTATATACTGTGCCATGTACTGTCCTATATACTGTGACTTGTACTGTCCTATATACTGTGCCGTGTGCTGTCCTATATACTGTGCCGTGTGGTTTCCTGTATACTGTGCCGTGTGCTGTCCTATATACTGTGCCGTGTGGTTTCCTGTATACTGTGCCATCTACTGTCCTATATACTGTGCAGTGTGCTGTTCTATATACTGTGCCGTGTGCTGTTCTATATACTGTGCCGTGTACTGTTCTATATACTGTGCCGTGTGCTGTCCTATATACTGTGTCATGTGCTGTCCTATATACTGTGCCATGTACTGTCCTATATACTGGGCCGTGTGCTGTTCTATATACTGTGCCATGTGCTGTCCTATATACTGTGCCATGTACTGTCCTATATACTGCGCATTGTGCTGTCCTATATACTGTGCCGTGTACTGTTCTATATACTGTACCATGTGCTGTCCTATATACTGTGCCGTGTACTGTTCTATATACTGTGCCGTGTGCTGTTCTATATACTGTACCATGTGCTGTCCTATATACTGCGCCATATACTGTCCTATATACTGTGCCATGTGCCATCCTATATACTGTGCCGTGTGCCGTCCTATATACTGTGCCATGTACTGTCCTATATACTGTGCCATCTACTGTCCTATATACTGTGCCGTGTGCTGTTCTATATACTGTACCATGTACTGTCCTATATACTGCGCCATATACTGTCCTATATACTGTGCCGTGTACTGTCCTATATACTGTGCCGTGTACTGTCCTATATGCTGTGCCGTCCTATATACTGTGCCATGTACTGTCCTATATATTGTGCTGTCCTATATACTGCGGCATGTGCTGTCCCATATACTGTGCCGTGTGCTGTCCTATATACTGTGCTGTCCTATATACTGCGCCGTGTGCTGTCCTATATACTGTGCCATGTGCTTTTCTATATACTGTGCCATGTACTGTCCTATATATTGTGCCATGTACTGTCCTATATCCTGTGCCATGTACTGTCCTATATACTGTGCCATGTACTGTCCTATATCCTGTGCCATGTGCTTTTCTATATACTGTGCCATGTGCTGTCCTATATACTGTGCTGTCCTATATACTGTGCCGTGTACTGTCCCATATACTGTGCCATGTGCTGTCCTATATACTGTGCTGTCCTCTATACTGTGCTGTCCTATATACTGTGCCGTGTGCCGTCCTATATACTGTGCTGTCCTATATACTGTGCCGTGTGCTGTCCTATATACTGTGCCGTGTACTGTCCTATATACTGTGCCATGTGCTTTTCTATATACTTTGCCATGTGCTGTCCTATATACTGTGCCGTGTGCCGTCCTATATACTGTGCTGTCCTATATACTGTGCCGTGTACTGTCCTATATACTGTGCCGTGTGCTGTCCTATATACTGTGCCGTGTGCTGTCCTATATACTGTGCCGTGTGCTGTCCTATATACTGTGCCATGTACTGTCCTATATTCTGTGCCGTGTGCTGTCCTATATACTGTGCCGTGTGCTGTCCTATATACTGTCCCGTGTACTGTCCTATATACTGTGCCGTGTGCCGTCCTATATACTGTGCCGTGTACTGTCCTATATACTGTGCCGTGTGCTGTCCTATATACTGTGCCGTGTACTGTCCTATATACTGTGCCATGTACTGTCCTATATACTGTGCCGTGTACTGTCCTATATACTGTGCCATGTACTGTCCTATATACTGTGCCATGTGCTGTCCTATATACTGTGCCGTGTGCCGTCCTATATACTGTGCCGTGTACTGTCCTATATACTGTGCCGTGTGCTGTCCTATATACTGTGCCGTGTACTGTCCTATATACTGTGCCGTGTACTGTCCTATATACTGTGGCATGTACTGTCCTATATACTGCGCCGTGTGCTGTCCTATATACTGTGCCATGTACTGTCCTATATACTGTGCCGTGTGCTGTCCTATATACTGTGCCGTGTACTGTCCTATATACTGTGCCGTGTGCTGTCCTATATACTGTGCCGTGTGCTGTCCTATATACTGTGCTGTCCTATATACTGTGCCGTGTACTGTCCTATATACTGTGCCGTGTGCTGTTCTATATACTGTGCCGTGTGCTGTCCTATATACTGTGCCATGTACTGTTCTATATACTGTGCCATGTGCTGTCCTATATACTGTGCCATGTACTGTCCTATATACTGTGCTGTGTACTGTCCTATATACTGTGCCATGTACTGTTCTATATACTGTGCCATGTGCTGTCCTATATACTGTGCCATGTACTGTCCTATATACTGTGCCATGTACTGTCATATATACTGTGCCGTGTGCTGTCCTATATACTGTGCCGTGTGCTGTCCTATATACTGTGCCGTGTGCTGTCCTATATACTGTGTCGTGTGCTGTCCTATATACTGCGCCATGTGCTGTTCTATATACTGTGCCGTGTGCCATCCTATATACTGTGCCGTGTGCCGTCCTATATACTGTGCCATGTACTGTCCTATATACTGCGGCATGTGCTGTCCTATATACTGTGCCGTGTGCTGTCCTATATACTGTGCCGTGTACTGTCCTATATACTGTGCCGTGTGCTGTCCTATATACTGTGCAATGTGCTTTTCTATATACTGTGCCATGTACTGTCCTATATACTGTGCCATGTACTGTCCTATATACTGTGGCATGTGCTTTTCTATATACTGTGCCATGTGCTGTCCTATATACTGTGCTGTCCTATATTCTATGCCGTGTGCTGTCCTATATACTGTGCCGTGTGCTTTTCTATATACTGTGCCATGTGCTGTCCTATATACTGTGCTGTCCTATATACTGTGCCGTGTGCCATCCTATATACTGTGCCGTGTACTGTCCTATATACTGTGCCGTGTGCTGTCCTATATACTGTGCCGTGTACTGTCCTATATACTGTGCCGTGTGCTGTCCTATATACTGTGCTGTCCTATATACTGTGCCGTGTGCTGTCCTATATACTGTGCCCTATACTGTCCTATATACTGTGCAGTGTGCTGTCCTATATACTGTGCTGTCCTATATACTGTGCCGTGTGCTGTCCTATATACTGTGCTGTCCTATATACTGTGCCGTGTGCTGTCCTATATACTGTGCCGTTTGCTGTCCTATATACTGTGCCGTGTACTGTCCTATATACTGTGCTGTGTGCTGTCCTATATACTGTGCCATATACTGTCCTATATACTGTGCCGTGTGCTGTACTATATACTGTGCTGTCCTATATACTGTGCCCTATACTGTCCTATATACTGTGCCGTGTGCGGTCCTATATACTGTGCAGTGTACTGTCCTATATACTGTGCTGTGTGCTGTCCTATATACTGTGCCGTGTGCTGTCCTATATACTGTGCCATGTACTGTCCTATATACTGTGCCATGTACTGTCCTATATACTGTGCCGTGTGCTGTCCTATATACTGTGGCATGTACTGTTCTATATACTGCGCCATGTGCTGTCCTATATACTGTGCCATGTACTGTCCTATATACTGTGCCGTGTGCTGTCCTATATACTGCGCCATGTACTGTTCTATATATTGTGCCGTGTGCTGTTCTATATCCTGTGCCATGTACTGTTTTATATACTGTGCCATATACTGTCATATATACTGTGCCGTGTGCTGTTCTATATACTGTGCCATGTACTGTCCTATATACTGCGCCATATACTGTCCTATATACTGTGCCGTGTGCCATCCTATATGCTGTGCCGTCCTATATACTGTGCCATGTACTGTCCTATATATTGTGCTGTCCTATATACTGTGCCGTGTGCTGTCCTATATACTGTGCTGTCCTATATACTGCGCCGTGTGCTGTCCTATATACTGTGCCATGTGCTTTTCTATATATTGTGCCATGTACTGTCCTATATATTGTGCCATGTACTGTCCTATATCCTGTGCCATGTGCTTTTCTATATACTGTACCATGTGCTGTCCTATATACTGTGCCTTGTGCTTTTCTATATACTGTGCCATGTACTGTCCTATATACTGTGCCATGTACTGTCCTATATCCTGTGCCATGTGCTTTTCTATATACTGTGCCATGTGCTGTCCTATATACTGTGCTGTCCTATATACTGTGCTGTCCTATATACTGTGCCGTGTACTGTCCCATATACTGTGCCGTGTGCTTTTCTATATACTGTGCCATGTGCTGTCCTCTATACTGTGCTGTCCTATATACTGTGCCGTGTGCTATCCTATATACTGTGCCGTGTACTGTCCTATATACTGTGCCGTGTGCTGTCCTATATACTGTGCCGTGTGCTGTCCTATATACTGTGCCGTGTGCTGTCCTATATACTGTGCCATGTACTGTCCTATATTCTGTGCCGTGTGCTGTCCTATATACTGTGGCATGTACTGTCCTATATACTGCGCCGTGTGCTGTCTTATATACTGTGCCATGTACTGTCCTATATACTGTGCCGTGTGCTGTCCCATATACTGTGCCATGTGCTTTTCTATATACTGTGCCGTGTGCTGTCCTATATACTGTGCCGTGTACTGTCCTATATACTGTGCCATGTGCTTTTCTATATACTGTGCCATGTACTGTCCTATATACTGTGCCGTGTACTGTCCCATATACTGTGCCATGTGCTTTTCTATATACTGTGCCGTGTGCCGTCCTATATACTGTGCTGTCCTATATACTGTGCCGTGTGCTGTCCTATATACTGTGCCGTGTACTGTCCTATATACTGTGCCATGTGCTTTTCTATATACTTTGCCATGTGCTGTCCTTTATACTGTGCCGTGTGCCGTCCTATATACTGTGCTGTCCTATATACTGTGCCGTGTACTGTCCTATATACTGTGCCGTGTGCTGTCCTATATACTGTGCCGTGTGCTGTCCTATATACTGTGCCGTGTGCTGTCCTATATACTGTGCCATGTACTGTCCTATATTCTGTGCCGTGTGCTGTCCTATATACTGTGGCATGTACTGTCCTATATACTGCGCCGTGTGCTGTCTTATATACTGTGCCATGTACTGTCCTATATACTGTGCCGTGTGCTGTTCTATATACTGTGCCGTGTGCTGTCCTATATACTGTGCCATGTACTGTTCTATATACTGTGCCATGTGCTGTCCTATATACTGTGCCATGTACTGTCCTATATACTGTGCCGTGTACTGTCCTATATACTGTGCCATGTACTGTTCTATATACTGTGCCATGTGCTGTCCTATATACTGTGCCATGTACTGTCCTATATACTGTGCCATGTACTGTCATATATACTGTGCCGTGTGCTGTCCTATATACTGTGCCGTGTGCTGTCCTATATACTGTGCCGTGTGCTGTCCTATATACTGTGTCGTGTGCTGTCCTATATACTGCGCCGTGTGCTGTTCTATATACTGTGCCGTGTGCCATCCTATATACTGTGCCGTGTGCCGTCCTATATACTGTGCCATGTACTGTCCTATATACTGCGGCATGTGCTGTCCTATATACTGTGCCGTGTGCTGTCCTATATACTGTGCCGTGTACTGTCCTATATACTGTGCCGTGTGCTGTCCTATATACTGTGCAATGTGCTTTTCTATATACTGTGCCATGTACTGTCCTATATACTGTGCCATGTACTGTCCTATATACTGTGGCATGTGCTTTTCTATATACTGTGCCATGTGCTGTCCTATATACTGTGCTGTCCTATATACTGTGCCGTGTGCCATCCTATATACTGTGCCGTGTACTGTCCTATATACTGTGCCGTGTGCTGTCCTATATACTGTGCCGTGTACTGCCCTATATACTGTGCCGTGTGCTGTCCTATATACTGTGCTGTCCTATATATTGTGCCGTGTGCTGTCCTATATACTGTGCCCTATACTGTCCTATATACTGTGCAGTGTGGTGTCCTATATACTGTGCTGTCCTATATACTGTGCCGTGTGCTGTCCTATATACTGTGCTGTCCTATATACTGTGCCGTGTGCTGTCCTATATACTGTGCCGTTTTCTGTCCTATATACTGTGCCGTGTACTGTCCTATATACTGTGCTGTGTGCTGTCCTATATACTGTGCTATATACTGTCCTATATACTGTGCCGTGTGCTGTACTATATACTGTGCTGTCCTATATACTGTGCCTTGTACTGTCCTATATACTGTGCCGTGTACTGTTCTATATACTGTGCAGTGTACTGTCCTATATACTGTGCAGTGTACTGTCCTATATACTGTGCTGTGTGCTGTCCTATATACTGTGCCGTGTGCTGTCCTATATACTGTGCCATGTACTGTCCTATATACTGTGCCATGTACTGTCCTATATACTGTGCCGTGTGCTGTCCTATATACTGTGGCATGTACTGTTCTATATACTGCGCCATGTGCTGTCCTATATACTGTGCCATGTACTGTCCTATATACTGTGCCGTGTGCTGTCCTATATACTGCGCCATGTACTGTCCTATATATTGTGCCGTGTGCTGTTCTATATCCTGCGCCATGTACTGTTTTATATACTGTGCCATATACTGTCATATATACTGCGCCATGTACTGTCCTATATACTGTGCCATGTACTGTCCTATATACTGTGCCATGTACTGTCCTATATACTGTGCCTTGTGCTGTTCTATATACTGTGCCATGTACTGTCCTATATCCTGTACCGTGTACTGTCCTATATACTGTGGCATGTACTGTCCTATATACTGCGCCGTGTACTGTTCTATATACTGTGCCATGTGCTGTCCTATATACTGTGCCATATACTGTCCTATATACTGTGCCGTGTGCTGTCCTATATAATGCGCCATGTACTGTTCTATATACTGTGCCATATACTGTCCTATATACTGCGCCGTGTGCTGTCCTATATACTGTGCCATGTGCTGTCCTATATACTGTGCTGTGTGCTGTCCTATATACTGTGCCATGTGCTGTCCTATAGACTGTGCCATGTACTGTCCTATATACTGCGCCATGTACTGCCCTCTATACTGTGCCATATACTGTCCTATATACTGCGCCATGTACTGTCCTATATACTGTGCCGTGTACTGTCCTATATAATGTGCCATATACTGTCCTATATACTGCGCCATGTACTGTCCTATATACTGCACCATGTGCTGTCCTATATACTGCGCCGTGTGCTGTCCTATATACTGTGCTGTGTGCTGTCCTATATACTGTGCCATATACTGTCCTATATACTGCGCCATGTACTGTCCTATATACTGTGCCGTGTGCTGTCCTATATACTGTGCTGTGTGCTGTCCTATATACTGTGCCATATACTGCGCCATGTACTGTCCTATATACTGTGCCGTGTACTGTCCTATATACTGTGCCGTGTGCTGTCCTATATACTTTGCCGTGTGCTGTCCTATATACTGTGGCATGTACTGTCCTATATACTGCGCCGTGTACTGTCCTATATACTGTGCCGTGTACTGTTCTATATACTGTGCCGTGTGCTGTCCTATATACTGTGCTGTCCTATATACTGTGCCATGTACTGTCCTATATACTGTGCTGTCCTATATACTGTGCCTTGTACTGTTCTATATACTGTGCCGTGTACTGTCCTATATACTGTGCTGACCTATATACTGTGCCATATACTGTCCTATATACTGTGCTGTCCTATATACTGCGCCATGTACTGTTCTATATACTGTGCCGTGTGCTGTCCTATATACTGTGCCATGTACTGTCCTATATACTGTGCTGTCCTATATACTGTGCCATGTACTGTCCTATATACTGTGCTGTCCTATATACTGCGCCATGTACTGTCCTATATACTGTGCTGTCCTATATACTGCGCCATGTACTGTTCTATATACTGTGCCGTGTGCTGTCCTATATACTGTGCCATGTACTGTCCTATATACTGTGCTGTCCTATATACTGCGCCATGTACTGTCCTATATACTGTGCTGTCCTATATACTGCGCCATGTACTGTCCTATATACTGTGCTGTCCTATATACTGTGGCATGTACTGTTCTATATACTGTGCCGTGTGCTGTCCTATATACTGTGCCATGTACTGTCCTATATACTGTGCCGTGTACTGTCCTATATACTGCGCCATGTACTGTCCTATATACTGTGCCGTGTGCTGTCCTATATACTGCGCCATGTACTGTTCTATATACTGTGCCATGTGCTGTCCTATATACTGCGCCATATACTGTCCTATATACTGTGCCGTGTGCTGTCCTATATACTGTGCTGTCCTATATACTGTGCCATGTACTGTCCTATATACTGTGCCGTGTACTGTTCTATATACTGTGCCGTGTGCTGTTCTATATACTGTGCCATGTACTGTCCTATATACTGTGCCGTGTGCTGTCCTATATACTGTGCTGTGTACTGTCCTATATACTGTGTCGTGTGCTGTCCTGTATACTGTGCCGTGTGCTGTCCTATATACTGTGCCATGTGCTGTCCTATATACTGCGCCATGTACTGTCCTATATACTGTGCCGTGTGCTGTCCTATATACTTTGCCGTGTGCTGTCCTATATACTGTGCCCTATACTGTCCTATATACTGTGCCATGTACTGTCCTATATACTGTGCCATGTACTGTCCTATATACTGTCCTATATACTGTGCCATATACTGTCCTATATACTGTGCCATGTAATGTCCTATATACTGTGCCGTGTGCTGTTCTATATACTGTGCCATGTACTGTCCTATATACTGTGTCGTGTGCTGTACTATATACTGTGCCATATACTGTCCTATATACTGCGCCATGTACTGTCCTATATACTGTGCCATGTACTGTCCTATATACTGTCCTATATACTGTGCCATATACTGTCCTATATACTGTGCCATGTAATGTCCTATATACTGTCCCGTGTACTGTCCTATATACTGTGCCATGTACTGTCCTATATACTGTGCTGTCCTATATACTGTGCCATGTACTGTCCTATATATTGTACTGTCCTATATACTGTGCCATGTACTGTTCTATATACTGTGCCGTGTGCTGTCCTATATACTGTGGCATGTACTCTTCTATATACTGTGCCGTGTGCTGTCCTATATACTGTGCCATGTACTGTCCTATATACTGTGCCGTGTACTGTCCTATATACTGCGCCATGTACTGTCCTATATACTGTGCCGTGTGCTGTCCTATATACTGCGCCATGTACTGTTCTATATACTGTGCCATGTACTGTCCTATATACTGTGCCGTGTGCTGTCCTATATACTGTGCTTTGTGCTGTCCTATATACTGTGCCATATGCTGTCCTATATACTGCGCCATATACTGTCCTATATACTGTGCCGTGTGCTGTCCTATATACTGTGCTGTCCTATATACTGTGCCATGTACTGTCCTATATACTGTGCCGTGTACTGTTCTATATACTGTGCCGTGTGCTGTTCTATATACTGTGCCATGTACTGTCCTATATACTGTGCCGTGTGCTGTCCTATATACTGTGCCGTGTGCTGTCCTATATACTGTGCCGTGTGCTGTCCTATATACTGTGCTGTCCTATATACTGCGCCATGTACTGTCCTATATACTGTGCCGAGTGCTGTCCTATATACTTTGCCGTGTGCTGTCCTATATACTGTGCCCTATACTGTCCTATATACTGTGCCGTGTGCTGTTCTATATACTGTGCCATGTACTGTTCTATATACTGTGCCATATACTGTCCTATATACTGCGCCATGTACTGTCCTATATACTGTGCCGTGTACTGTCCTATATACTGTGCCATGTACTGTCCTATATACTGCGCCATGTACTGTCCTATATACTGTCCCGTGTACTGTCCTATATACTGTGCCATGTACTGTCCTATATACTGCGCCATGTACTGTCCTATATACTGTGCCATGTTCTGTCCTATATACTGTGTCGTGTGCTGTCCTGTATACTGTGCCATGTGCTGTCCTATATACTGTGCCGTGTGCTGTCCTATATACTGTGCCGTGTGCTGTCCTATATACTGTGCCATGTACTGTCCTATATACTGTGCCGTGTGCTGTCCTATATACTGTGCCGTGTGCTGTCCTATATACTGTGCCGTGTACTGTCCTATATACTGTGCCATGTACTGTCCTACATACTGTGCCGTGTGCTGTGCAATATACTGTGTCGTGTGCTGTCCTATATACTGTGCCGTGTACTGTCCTATATACTGTGCAGTGTGCTGTCCTATATACTGTGCCGTGTACTGTCCTATATACTGTGCCGTGTGCTGTCCTATATACTGTGCCTTGTGCTGTCCTATATACTGTGCCATGTACTGTCCTATATACTGTGCCATGTACTGTCCTATATACTGTGCCGTGTATTGTCAAATATAGTGTGCCGTGTGCTGTCCTATATACTGTGCCGTGTGCTGTCCTATATACTGTGCCGTGTGCCGTCCTATATACTGTGCCGTGTGCTGTCCTATATACTGTGCCATCTACTGTCCTATATACTGTGCAGTGTGCTGTCCTATATACTGTACCATGTGCTGTCCTATATACTGTGCCGTGTACTGTCCTATATACTGTTCCGTGTGCTGTCCTATATACTGTGCCGTGTACTGTCCTATATACTGTGCCGTGTACTGTCCTATATACTGTGCCATGTGCTTTTTTATATACTGTGCCGTGTGCTGTCCTATATACTGTGCCGTGTGCTGTCCTATATACTGTGCCGTGTACTGTCCTATATACTGTGCCATGTGCTTTTCTATATACTGTGCCGTGTACTGTCCTATATACTGTGCAGTGTGCTGTCCTATATACTGTGCCGTGTACTGTCCTATATACTGTGCAGTGTACTGTCCTATATACTGTGCCGTGTGCTGTCCTATATACTGTGCCGTGTACTGTTCTATATACTGTACCGTGTGCTGTCCTATATACTGTGCCGTGTGCTGTCCTATATACTGTGCCGTGTGCTGTCCTATATACTGTGCCATGTACTGTCCTATATACTGTGCTGTGTGCTGTCCTAAATATTGTGCCGTGTGCTGTCCTATATACTGTGCCATGTACTGTCCTATATACTGTGCCATATACTGTCCTATATACTGTGCCGTGTTCTGTCCTATATACTGTGCCGTGTGCTGTCCTATATACTGTGCCGTGTGCTGTTCTATATACTGTGTCGTGTGCTGTCCTATATACTGTGCCGTGTACTGTCCTATATACTGTGCAGTGTGCTGTCCTATATACTGTGCCGTGTGCTGTCCTATATACTGTGCCTTGTGCTGTCCTATATACTGTGCCATGTACTGTCCTATATACTGTGCCATGTACTGTCCTATATACTGTGCCTTGTACTGTCATATATACTGTGCCGTGTGCTGTCCTATATACTGTGCCGTGTGCTGTCCTTTATACTGTGCCGTGTGCTGTTCTATATACTGTGCCATGTACTGTCCTATATACTGTGCCATATACTGTCCTATATACTGCGCCATGTACTGTCCTATATACTGTCCCGTGTACTGTCCTATATACTGTGCCATGTACTGTCCTATATACTGCGCCATGTACTGTCCTATATACTGTGCCATGTACTGTCCTATATACTGTGTCGTGTGCTGTCCTATATACTGTGCCGTGTGCTGTCCTATATACTGTGCCATGTACTGTCCTATATACTGTGCCGTGTGCTGTCCTATATACTGTGCCGTGTACTGTCCTATATACTGTGCCGTGTGCTGTCCTATATACTGGGCCGTGTGCTGTTCTATATACTGTGCCATGTACTGTCCTATATACTGTGCCATGTACTGTCCTATATACTGTGCCATGTACTGTACTATATACTGTGCCGTGTGCCATCCTATATACTGTGCCGTGGGCCGTCCTATATACTGTGCCATGTACTGTCCTATATACTGTGCCATCTACTGCCCTATATACTGTGCCATGTCCTGTCCTATATACTGTGCCATGTGCTGTCCTATATACTGTGCCGTGTGTTGTCCTATATACTGTGCCTTGTGCTGTCCTATATACTGTGTCGTGTGCTGTCCTGTATACTGTGCCGTGTGCTGTCCTATATACTGTGCCGTGTACTGTCCTATATACTGTGCCGTGTGCTGTCCTATATACTGTGCCGTGTACTGTTCTATATACTGTACCATGTGCTGTCCTATATACTGTGCCGTGTGCTGTCCTATATACTGTGCCGTGTTCTGTCCTATATACTGTGCCATGTGCTGTCCTATATATTGTGCCGTGTGCTGTCCTATATACTGTGCCGTGTGCTGTCCTATATACTGTGCCGTGTGCTGTCCTATATACTGTGCCGTGTACTGTCCTATATACTGTGCCATGTACTGTCCTATATACTGTGCCGTGTGCTGTGCAATATACTGTGTCGTGTGCTGTCCTATATACTGTGCCGTGTACTGTCCTATATACTGTGCAGTGTGCTGTCCTATATACTGTGCCGTGTACTGTCCTATATACTGTGCCGTGTGCTGTCCTATATACTGTGCCTTGTGCTGTCCTATATACTGTGCCATGTACTGTCCTATATACTGTGCCATGTACTGTCCTATATACTGTGCCGTGTATTGTCAAATATAGTGTGCCGTGTGCTGTCCTATATACTGTGCCGTGTGCTGTCCTATATACTGTGCCGTGTGCCGTCCTATATACTGTGCCGTGTGCTGTCCTATATACTGTGCCATCTACTGTCCTATATACTGTGCAGTGTGCTGTCCTATATACTGTGCCGTGTACTGTCCTATATACTGTGCCATGTGCTTTTTTATATACTGTGCCGTGTGCTGTCCTATATACTGTGCCGTGTGCTGTCCTATATACTGTGCCGTGTACTGTCCTATATACTGTGCCATGTGCTTTTCTATATACTGTGCCGTGTACTGTCCTATATACTGTGCAGTGTGCTGTCCTATATACTGTGCCGTGTACTGTCCTATATACTGTGCCATATACTGTCCTATATACTGTGCCGTGTTCTGTCCTATATACTGTGCCGTGTGCTGTCCTATATACTGTGCCGTGTGCTGTTCTATATACTGTGTCGTGTGCTGTCCTATATACTGTGCCGTGTACTGTCCTATATACTGTGCAGTGTGCTGTCCTATATACTGTGCCGTGTACTGTCCTATATACTGTGCCGTGTGCTGTCCTATATACTGTGCCTTGTGCTGTCCTATATACTGTGCCATGTACTGTCCTATATACTGTGCCATGTACTGTCCTATATACTGTGCCTTGTACTGTCATATATACTGTGCCGTGTGCTGTCCTATATACTGTGCCGTGTGCTGTCCTATATACTGTGCCGTGTGCTGTTCTATATACTGTGCCATGTACTGTCCTATATACTGTGCCATATACTGTCCTATATACTGTGCCATGTACTGTCCTATATACTGCGCAGTGTGCTGTCTTATATACTGTGCCATCTACTGTCCTATATACTCTGCCGTGTACTGTGCTATATACTGTGCCATGTGCTTTTCTATATACTGTGCCGTGTGCTGTCCTATATACTGTGCCGTGTGCTGTCCTATATACTGTGCCGTATGCTGTCCTATATACTGTGCCGTGTGCCGTCCTATATACTGTGCCGTGTGCCGTCCTATATACTGTGCCGTGTGCCGTCCTATATACTGTGCCGTGTGCTGTCCTATATACTGTGCCATCTACTGTCCTATATACTGTGCAGTGTGCTGTCCTATATACTGTACCATGTGCTGTCCTATATACTGTGCCGTGTACTGTCCTATATACTGTGCCGTGTGCTGTCCTATATACTGTGCCGTGTACTGTCCTATAAACTGTGCCATGTGCTTTTCTATATACTGTGCCGTGTGCTGTCCTATATACTGTGCCGTGTACTGTCCTATATACTGTGCTGTCCTATATACTGTGCCGTGTGCTGTCCTATTTACTGTGCCGTGTACTGTCCTATATACTGTGCCGTGTGCTGTCCTATATACTGTGCCGTGTACTGTCCTATAAACTGTGCCATGTGCTTTTCTATATACTGTGCCGTGTGCTGTCCTATATACTGTGCCGTGTACTGTCCTATATACTGTGCTGTCCTATATACTGTGCCGTGTGCTGTCCTATTTACTGTGCCGTGTACTGTCCTATATACTGTGCCATGTGTTTTCTATATACTGTGCCGTGTACTGTCCTATATACTGTGCCATGTACTGTCCTATATACTGTGCCGTGTGCTGTCCTATATACTGTGCCGTGTACTGTCCTATATACTGTGCCATGTACTGTCCTATATACTGTGCCGTATACTGTCCTATATACTGTGCCGTGTGCTGTCCTATATACTGTCCCGTGTACTGTCCTATATAATGTGCCGTGTGCCGTCCTATATACTGTGCCATGTACTGTCCTATATACTGTGCCATGTGCCGTCCTATATACTGTGCCATGTGCCGTCCTATATACTGTGCCGTGTGCCATCCTATATACTGTGCCGTGTGCTGTCCTATATACTGTGCCGTGTGCTGTCCTATATACTGTGCCGTTTGCTGTTCTATATACTGTGCCATGTACTGTCCTATATACTGTGCCGTGTACTGTCCTATATACTGTGCCGTGTGCTGTCCTATATACTGTGCCGTGTGCTGTCCTATATACTGTGCCGTGTGCCGCCCTATATACTGTGCCGTGTGCCGTCCTATATACTGTGCCGTGTGCTGTCCTATATACTGTGCCATCTACTGTCCTATATACTGTGTTGTCCTATATACTGTGCTGCCCCATATACTGTGCCGTGTGCTGTCCTATATACTGTGCCATGTGCCGTCCTATATACTGTGCCGTGTACTGTCCTATATACTGTGCCGTGTACTGTCCTATATACTGTGCCGTGTGCTGTCCTATATACTGTGCTGTCCTATATACTGTGCCGTGTGCCGTCCTATATACTGTGCTGTCCTATATACTGTGCCGTGTACTGTCCTATATACTGTGCAGTGTGCTGTCCTATATACTGTGCCGTGTGCTGTCCTATATACAGTGCCGTGTGCTGTCCTATATACTGTGCCGTGTACTGTCCTATATACTGTGCCATGTGCTTTTCTATATACTGTGCCGTGTACTGTCCTATATACTGTGCAGTGTGCTGTCCTATATACTGTGCCGTGTACTGTCCTATATACTGTGCAGTGTGCTGTCCTATATACTGTGCCGTGTGCTGTCCTATATACTGTGCCATGTACTGTCCTATATACTGTGCAGTGTACTGTCCTATATACTGTGCCGTGTGCTGTCCTATATACTGTGCCGTGTACTGTTCTATATACTGTACCGTGTGCTGTCCTATATACTGTGCCGTGTGCTGTCCTATATACTGTGCCGTGTGCTGTCCTATATACTGTGCCATGTATTGTCCTATATACTGTGCTGTGTGCTGTCCTATATATTGTGCCGTGTGCTGTCCTATATACTGTGCCGTGTGCTGTCCTATATACTGTGCCGTGTGCTGTTCTATATACTGTGTCGTGTGCTGTCCTATATACTGTGCCGTGTTCTGTCCTATATACTGTGCCGTGTACTGTCCTATATACTGTGCAGTGTGCTGTCCTATATACTGTGCCGTGTACTGTCCTATATTCTGTGCCGTGTGCTGTCCTATATACTGTGCCTTGTGCTGTCCTATATACTGTGCCATGTACTGTCCTATATGCTGTGCCGTGTACTGTCCTATATACTGTGCCATGTGCTGTCCTATACACTGTGCCATGTACTGTCCTATATACTGTGCCATGTACTGTCCTATATACTGTGCCATGTACTGTCCTATATACTGTGCCATGTACTGTCCTATATACTGTGCCGTGTACTGTCATATATACTGTGCCGTGTACTGTCCTATATAATGTGCCGTGTGCTGTCCTATATACTGTGCCGTGTGCTGTTCTATATACTGTGCCATGTACTGTCCTATATACTGTGCCATATACTGTCCTATATACTGTGCCATGTACTGTCCTATATACTGCGCAGTGTGCTGTCCTATATACTGTGCCATGTACTGTCCTATATACTGTGCCATGTGCTTTTCTATATACTGTGCCGTGTGCTGTCCTATATACTGTGCCCTGTGCTGTCCTATATACTGTGCCGTGTGCCGTCCTATATACTGTGCCGTGTGCCGTCCTATATACTGTGCCGTGTGCTGTCCTATATACTGTACCATGTACTGTCCTATATACTGTGCCATCTACTGTCCTATATACTGTGCAGTGTGCTGTCCTATATACTGTACCATGTACTGTCCTATATACTGTGCCGTGTACTGTCCTATATACTGTGCCGTGTGCTGTCCTATATACTGTGCCGTGTGCCGTCCTATATACTGTGCTGTCCTATATACTGTGCCATGTACTGTCCTATATACTGTGCCGTGTACTGTCCTATATACTGTGCCGTGTGCTGTCCTATATACTGTGCCGTGTGCTGTCCTATATACTGTGCCATGTACTGTCCTATATACTGTGCCATGTACTGTCCTATATACTGTGCCGTGTACTGTCCTATATACTGTGCCGTGTGCTGTCCTATATACTGTGCCGTGTACTGTCCTATAAACTGTGCCATGTGCTTTTCTATATACTGTGCCGTGTGCTGTCCTATATACTGTGACGTGTACTGTCCTATATACTGTGCTGTCCTATATACTGTGCCGTGTGCTGTCCTATATACTGTGCCGTGTACTGTCCTATATACTGTGCCATGTGCTTTTCTATATACTGTGAGGTGTACTGTCCTATATACTGTGCCGTGTACTGTCCTATATGCTGTGCCATGTACTGTCCTATATACTGTGCCGTGTGCTGTCCTATATACTGTGCCGTGTACTGTCCTATATACTGTGCCATGTACTGTCCTATATACTGTGCCATGTGCTGTCCTATATACTGTCCCGTGTACTGTCCTATATAATGTGCCGTGTGCCGTCCTATATACTGTGCCGTGTGCTGTCCTATATACTGTGCCATGTGCCTTCCTATATACTGTGCCATGTGCCGTCCTATATACTGTGCCGTGTGCCGTCCTATATACTGTGCCGTGTGCTGTCCTATATACTGTGCCGTGTGCTGTCCTATATACTGTGCCGTTTGCTGTTCTATATACTGTGCCGTGTACTGTCCTATATACTGTGCCGTGTGCTGTCCTATATACTGTGCCGTGTGCTGTCCTATATACTGTGCCGTGTGCCGTCCTATATACTGTGCCGTGTGCCGTCCTATATACTGTGCCGTGTGCTGTCCTATATACTGTGCCATCTACTGTCCTATATACTGTGTTGTCCTATATACTGTGCTGCCCCATATACTGTGCCGTGTGCTGTCCTATATACTGTGCCATGTGCCGTCCTATATACTGTGCCGTGTACTGTCCTATATACTGTGCCGTGTACTGTCCTATATACTGTGCCGTGTGCTGTCCTATATACTGTGCTGTCCTATATACTGTGCCGTGTGCCGTCCTATATACTGTGCTGTCCTATATACTGTGCCGTGTACTGTCCTATATACTGTGCAGTGTGCTGTCCTATATACTGTGCCGTGTACTGTCCTATATACTGTGCCGTGTGCTGTCCTATATACTGTGCCTTGTGCTGTCCTATATACTGTGCCATGTACTGTCCTATATACTGTGCCGTGTACTGTCCTATATACTGTGCCATGTACTGTCCTATATACTGTGCCGTGTACTGTCATATATACTGTGCCGTGTGCTGTCCTATATACTGTGCCGTGTGCTGTCCTATATACTGTGCCGTGTGCTGTTCTATATACTGTGCCATGTACTGTCCCATATACTGTGCCATATACTGTCCTATATACTGTGCCATGTACTGTCCTATATACTGTGCCATGTACTGTCCTATATACTGTGCCATGTGCTTTTCTATATACTGTGCCATGTGCTGTCCTATATACTGTGCTGTCCTATATACTGTGCCGTGTGCTGTCCTATATACTGTGCTGAGTGCTGTCCTATATACTGTGCCGTGTGCTGTCCTATATACTGTGCAGTGTGCTGTCCTATGTACTGTACCATGTGCTGTCCTATATACTGTGCTGTCCTATATACTGTGCCGTGTGCTGTCCTATATACTGTGCCGTGTGCCGTCCTACATACTGTGCCGTGTGCTGTCCTGTATACTGTGCAGTGTGCTGTCCTATATACTGTACCATGTGCTGTCCTATATACTGTGCTGTCCTATATACTGTGCTGTGTGCTGTCCTATATACTGTGCCGTGTGCCGTCCTACATACTGTGCCGTGTGCTGTCCTATATACTGTGCAGTGTGCTGTCCTATATACTGTACCATGTGCTGTCCTATATACTGTGCCGTGTACTGTCCTATATACTGTGCCGTGTGCGGTCCTATATACTGTGCCGTGTACTGTCCTATATACTGTGCCGTGTGCTGTCCTATATACTGTGCCATGTGCTTTTCTATATACTGTGCCGTGTGCTGTCCTATATACTGTGCCGTGTGCTGTCCTATATACTGTGCCGTGTGCGGTCCTATATACTGTGCCGTGTGCTGTCCTATATACTGTGCCATGTGCTTTTCTATATACTGTGCCGTGTGCTGTCCTATATACTGTGCCGTGTGCTGTCCTATATACTGTACCATGTGCTGTCCTATATACTGTGCCGTGTGCTGTTCTATATACTGTGCCGTGTGCTGTTCTATATACTGTGCCGTGTACTGTCCTATATACTGTGCCATGTGCTTTTCTATATACTGTGCCGTGTACTGTCCTATATACTGTGCCGTGTACTGTCCTATATACTGTGCCATGTACTGTCCTATATACTGTGCCGTGTGCTGTCCTATATACTGTGCCATGTGCCGTCCTATATACTGTGCCATGTGCCGTCCTATATACTGTGCCGTGTGCCGTCCTATATACTGTGCCGTGTGCTGTCCTATATACTGCGCCGTGTACTGTCCTATATACTGTGCCGTGTGCTGTCCTATATACTGCGCAGTGTGCTGTCCTATATACTGTGCCGTGTGCTGTCCTATATACTGTGCCGTTTGCTGTTCTATATACTGTGCCATGTACTGTCCTATATACTGTGCCGTGTACTGTCCTATATACTGCGCCGTGTACTGTCCTATATACTGTGCCATGTGCTGTCCTATATACTGCGCAGTGTGCTGTCCTATATACTGTGCCGTGTGCTGTCCTATATACTGTGCCGTTTGCTGTTCTATATACTGTGCCATGTGCTGTCCTATATACTGTGCCGTGTGCTGTCCTATATACTGTGCCGTGTGCTGTCCTATATACTGTGCCGTGTGCCGTCCTATATACTGTGCCGTGTGCTGTCCTATATACTGTGCCATCTACTGTCCTATATACTGTGCCATGTGTTGTCCTATATACTGTGCTGTCCTATATACTGTGCCGTGTGCTGTCCTATATACTGTGCCATGTGCCGTCCTATATACTGTGCCGTGTACTGTCCTATATACTGTGCCGTGTACTGTCCTATATACTGTGCCGTGTGCTGTCCTATATACTGTGCTGTCCTATATACTGTGCCGTGTGCTGTCCTATATACTGTGCAGTGTGCTGTCCTATATACTGTACCATGTGCTGTCCTATATACTGTGCCGTGTACTGTCCTATATACTGTGCCGTGTACTGTCCTATATACTGTGCCGTGTGCTGTCCTATATACTGTGCCGTGTACTGTCCTATATACTGTGCCATGTGCTTTTCTATATACTGTGCCGTGTGCTGTCCTATATACTGTGCCGTGTGCTGTCCTATATACTGTGCCGTGTACTGTCCTATATACTGTGCCATGTGCTTTTCTATATACTGTGCCGTGTACTGTCATATATACTGTGCCGTGTACTGTCCTATATACTGTGCCATGTACTGTCCTATATACTGTGCCGTGTGCTGTCCTATATACTGTGCCATGTGCCGTCCTATATACTGTGCCATGTGCCGTCCTATATACTGTGCCGTGTGCCGTCCTATATACTGTGCCGTGTGCTGTCCTATATACTGCGCCGTGTACTGTCCTATATACTGTGCCGTGTGCTGTCCTATATACTGCGCAGTGTGCTGTCCTATATACTGTGCCGTGTGCTGTCCTATATACTGTGCCATGTGCCGTCCTATATACTGTGCCGTGTACTGTCCTATATACTGTGCCGTGTACTGTCCTATATACTGTGCCGTGTGCTGTCCTATATACTGTGCTGTCCTATATACTGTGCCGTGTGCCGTCCTATATACTGTGCTGTCCTATATACTGTGCCGTGTACTGTCCTATATACTGAGCAGTGTGCTGTCCTATATACTGTGCCGTGTACTGTCCTATATACTGTGCAGTGTACTGTCCTATATACTGTGCCGTGTACTGTCCTATATACTGTACCATGTGCTGTCCTATATACTGTGCCATGTACTGTCCTATATACTGTGCTGTGTGCTGTCCTATAAACTGTGCCATGTGCTGTCCTATATACTGTGCCGTGTACTGTCCTATATACTGTGCCGTGTGCTGTCCTATATACTGTGCCATGTGCCGTCCTATATACTGTGCCATGTACTGTCCTATATACTGTGCCGTGTACTGTCCTATATACTGTGCAGTGTGCCGTCCTATATACTGTGCTGTCCTATATACTGTGCCGTGTACTGTCCTATATACTGAGCAGTGTGCTGTCCTATATACTGTGCCGTGTACTGTCCTATATACTGTGCAGTGTACTGTCCTATATACTGTGCCGTGTGCCGTCCTATATACTGTGCTGTCCTATATACTGTGCCGTGTACTGTCCTATATACTGAGCAGTGTGCTGTCCTATATACTGTGCCGTGTACTGTCCTATATACTGTGCAGTGTACTGTCCTATATACTGTGCCGTGTACTGTTCTATATACTGTACCATGTGCTGTCCTATATACTGTGCCATGTACTGTCCTATATACTGTGCCGTGTACTGTCCTATATACTGTGCCGTGTACTGTCCTATATACTGTGCCGTGTGCTGTTCTATATACTGTGCCATGTACTGTCCTATATACTGTGCCGTGTGCTGTCCTATATACTGTGCCGTGTACTGTTCTATATACTGTACCATGTACTGTCCTATATACTGTACCGTGTACTGTTCTATATACTGTACCATGTGCTGTCCTATATACTGTGCCGTGTGCTGTCCTATATACTGTGCCGTGTGCTGTCCTATATACTGTGCCTTGTGCTGTCCTATATACTGTGCCATGTACTGTCCTATATACTGTGCCGTGTACTGTCATTTATACTGTGCCGTGTACTGTCCTATATACTGTGCCATGTACTGTCCTATATACTGCGCAGTGTGCTGTCCTATATACTGCGCAGTGTGCTGTCCTATATACTGTGCCATGTGCTTTTCTATATACTGTGCCGTGTGCTGTCCTATATACTGTGCCGTGTGCTGTCCTATATACTGTGCCATGTGCTTTTCTATATACTGTGCCGTGTACTGTCCTATATATTGTGCCGTGTACTGTCCTATATATTGCGCAGTGTACTGTCCTATATACTGTGCCATGTACTGTCCTATATACTGTGCCGTGTGCTGTCCTATATACTGCGCAGTGTGCTGTCCTATATACTGTGCCATGTGCTTTTCTATATACTGTGCCGTGTGCTGTCCTATATACTGTGCCGTGTGCTGTCCTATATACTGTGCCGTGTAATGTCCTATATACTGTGCCATGTGCTGTCCTATATACTGTGCCGTGTGCTGTCCTATATACTGTCCCGTGTACTGTCCTATATACTGTGCCGTGTACCGTCCTATATACTGTGCCGTGTACTGTCCTATATACTGTGCCGTGTACTGTCCTATATACTGTGCCGTGTACTGTCCTATATACTGTGCCGTGTGCTGTCCTATATACTGTGTCGTGTGCTGTCCTATATACTGTGCCGTGTACTGTCCTATATACTGTGCAGTGTGCTGTCCTATATACTGTGCCGTGTACTGTGCTATATACTGTGCCATATACTGTCCTATATACTGTGCCGTGTGCTGTCCTATATACTGTGCCGTGTACTGTCCTATATACTGTGCCGTGTGCTGTCCTATATACTGTGCCGTGTACTGTTCTATATACTGTACCATGTGCTGTCCTATATACTGTGCCGTGTGCTGTCCTATATACTGTGCCGTGTACTGTCCTATATACTGTGCCGTGTACTCTCATATATACTGTGCCATGTGCTGTCCTATATACTGTGCCATGTACTGTCCTATATACTGTGCCGTGTAATGTCCTATATACTGTGCCATGTGCTGTCCTATATACTGTGCCGTGTGCTGTCCTATATACTGTCCCGTGTACTGTCCTATATACTGTGCCGTGTACCGTCCTATATACTGTGCCGTGTACTGTCCTATATACTGTGCAGTGTACTGTCCTATATACTGTGCCGTGTACTGTTCTATATACTGTACCATGTGCTGTCCTATATACTGTGCCAAGTACTGTCCTATATACTGTGCCGTGTACTGTCCTATATACTGTGCCGTGTACTGTCCTATATACTGTTCCGTGTGCTGTCCTATATACTGTCCCGTGTAATGTCCTATATACTGTGCCGTGTACCGTCCTATATACTGTGCCGTATGCTGTCCTATATACTGTGCCATGTGCCGTCCTATATACTGTGCCGTGTACTGTCCTATATACTGTGCCATGTGCTGTCCTATATACTGTGCCATGTACTGTCCTATATACTGTGCCGTGTACTGTCCTATATACTGTACCATGTGCTGTCCTATATACTGTGCCATGTACTGTCCTTTATACTGTGCCGTGTACTGTCCTATATACTGTGCCGTGTACTGTCCTATATACTGTGCCGTGTGCTGTTCTATATACTGTGCCATGTACTGTCCTATATACTGTGCCGTGTACTGTTCTATATACTGTACCATGTGCTGTCCTATATACTGTGCCATCTACTGTCCTATATACTGTGCCGTGTGCTGTCCTATATACTGGGCCGTGTGCTGTCCTATATACTGTGCCATGTACTGTCCTATATACTGTACCATGTACTGTCCTATATACTGTGCCGTGTTCTGTCCTATATACTGTGCCGTGTGCTTTCCTATGTACTGTGCCGTGTACTGTTCTATATACTGTACCATGTGCTGTCCTATATACTGTGCCATGTACTGTCCTATATACTGTGCTGTGTGCTGTCCTATATACTGTGCCATGTGCTGTCCTATATACTGTGCCGTGTGCTGTCCTATATACTGTGCCATGTACTGTCCTATATACTGTGCCGTGTGCTGTCCTATATACTGTGTCGTGTGCTGTCCTATATACTGTGCCGTGTACTGTCCTATATACTGTGCAGTGTGCTGTCCTATATACTGTGCTATATACTGTGCCATATACTGTCCTATATACTGTGCCGTGTGCTGTCATATATACTGTGCCGTGTACTGTCCTATATACTGTGCCGTGTGCTGTCCTATATACTGTGCCTTGTGCTGTCCTATATACTGTGCCATGTACTGTCCTATATACTGTGCCGTGTACTCTCATATATACTGTGCCGTGTGCTGTCCTATATACTGTGCCGTGTGCTTTTCTATATACTGTGCCATGTACTGTCCTATATACTGTGCCATATACTGTCCTATATACTGTGCCATGTACTGTCCTATATACTGCGCAGTGTGCTGTCCTATATACTGTACCATGTACTTTTCTATATACTGTGCCATGTGCTTTTCTATATACTGTGCCATGTGCTTTTCTATATACTGTGCCGTGTGCTGTCCTATATACTGTGCCATGTACTGTCCTATATACTGTGCCATGTGCTTTTCTATATACTGTGCCGTGTGCTGTCCTATATACTGTGCCATGTACTGTCCTATATACTGTGCCATGTGCTTTTCTATATACTGTGCCGTGTGCTGTCCTATATACTGTGCCGTGTGCTGTCCTATATACTGTGCCGTGTGCTGTCCTATATACTGTGCCATGTGCTTTTCTATATACTATGCCGTGTACTGTCCTATATACTGTGCCGTGTACTGTCCTATATACTGTGCAGTGTGCTGTCCTATATACTGTGCCGTGTACTGTCCTATATACTGTGCAGTGTGCTGTCCTATATACTGTGCCGTGTACTGTGCTATATACTGTGCCATATACTGTCCTATATACTGTGCCGTGTGCTGTCATATATACTGTGCCGTGTACTGTCCTATATACTGTGCCGTGTGCTGTCCTATATACTGTGCCGTGTACTGTGCTATATACTGTGCCATATACTGTCCTATATACTGTGCCGTGTGCTGTCATATATACTGTGCCGTGTACTGTCCTATATACTGTGCCTTGTGCTGTCCTATATACTGTGCCATGTACTGTCCTATATACTGTGCCATGTACTCTCATATATACTGTGCCGTGTGCTGTCCTATATACTGTGCCGTGTGCTTTTCTATATACTGTGCCATGTACTGTCCTATATACTGTGCCATATACTGTCCTATATACTGTGCCATGTACTGTCCTATATACTGCGCAGTGTGCTGTCCTATATACTGTGCCATGTGCTTTTCTATATACTGTGCCGTGTGCTGTCCTATATACTGTGCCGTGTGCTGTCCTATATACTGTGCCGTGTGCTGTCCTATATACTGTGCCATGTGCTTTTCTATATACTATGCCGTGTACTGTCCTATATACTGTGCCATGTACTGTCCTATATACTGCGCAGTGTGCTGTCCTATATACTGTGCCATGTGCTTTTCTATATACTGTGCCGTGTGCTGTCCTATATACTGTGCCGTGTGCTGTCCTATATACTGTGCCGTGTTCTGTCCTATATACTGTGCCGTGTGCTGTCCTCTATACTGTGCCATGTACTGTCCTATATACTGTGCCGTGTACTGTCCTATATACTGTGTCGTGTGCTGTCCTATATACTGTGTCGTGTGCTGTCCTATATACTGTGCCGTGTACTGTCCTATATACTGTGCAGTGTGCTGTCCTATATACTGTGCCGTGTACTGTCCTATATACTGTGCCGTGTGCTGTCCTATATACTGTGCCTTGTGCTGTCCTATATACTGTGCCATGTACTGTCCTATATACTGTGCCGTGTACTGTCATATATACTGTGCCGTGTGCTGTCCTATATACTGTGCCGTGTGCTGTCCTATATACTGTGCCGTGTGCTGTTCTATATACTGTGCCATGTACTGTCCTATATACTGTGCCATATACTGTCCTATATACTGTGCCGTGTACTGTTCTATATACTGTGCAATGTACTGTCCTATATACTGCGCAGTGTGCTGTCCTATATACTGTGCCATGTACTGTCCTATATACTGTGCCGTGTGCTGTCCTATATACTGTGCCATGTACTGTCCTATATACTGCGCAGTGTGCTGTCCTAAATACTGTGCCATGTGCTTTTCTATATACTGTGCCGTGTGCTGTCCTATATACTGTGCCATGTGCTGTCCTATATACTGTGCCGTGTGCTGTCCTATATACTGTGCCATGTGCTTTTCTATATACTGTGCCATGTACTGTCCTATATACTGTGCCATGTACTGTCCTATATACTGTGCCGTGTGCTGTCCTATATACTGCGCAGTGTACTGTCCTATATACTGTGCCGTGTACTGTCCTATATACTGCGCAGTGTGCTGTCCTATATACTGTGCCGTGTACTGTCCTATATACTGTGCCGTGTGCTGTCCTATATACTGCGCAGTGTACTGTCCTATATACTGTGCCGTGTACTGTCCTATATACTGCGCAGTGTACTGTCCTATATACTGTGCCGTGTGCTGTCCTATATACTGCGCAGTGTGCTGTCCTATATACTGTGCCATGTGCTTTTCTATATACTGTGCCGTGTGCTGTCCTATATACTGCGCAGTGTGCTGTCCTATATACTGTGCCATGTACTGTCCTATATACTGTGCCATGTGCTTTTCTATATACTGTGCCGTGTGCTGTCCTATATACTGTGCCGTGTGCTGTCCTATATACTGTGCCGTGTGCTGTCCTATATACTGTGCCATGTGCTTTTCTATATACTGTGCCGTGTGCTGTCCTATATACTGTGCCGTGTTCTGTCCTATATACTGTGCAGTGTGCTGTCCTATATACTGTGCCGTGTACTGTCCTATATACTGTGCCGTGTGCTGTCCTATATACTGTGCCTTGTGCTGTCCTATATACTGTGCCATGTACTGTCCTATATACTGTGCCGTGTACTGTCCTATATACTGTGCCGTGTGCTGTCCTATATACTGTGCCGTGTGCTGTCCTATATACTGTGCCGTGTGCTGTTCTATATACTGTGCCATGTACTGTCCTATATACTGTGCCATATACTGTCCTATATACTGTGCCATGTACTGTCCTATATACTGTGCCATGTACTGTCCTATATACTGTGCCGTGTTCTGTCCTATATACTGTGCAGTGTGCTGTCCTATATACTGTGCCGTGTGCTGTCCTATATACTGTGCCGTGTGCTGTCCTATATACTGTGCCATGTACTGTCCTATATACTGTGCCATATACTGTCCTATATACTGTGCCATGTACTGTCCTATATACTGCGCAGTGTGCTGTCCTATATACTGTGCCATGTACTGTCATATATACTGTGCCGTGTGCTGTCCTATATACTGCGCAGTGTTCTGTCCTATATACTGTGCCATGTGCTTTTCTATATACTGTGCCGTGTGCTGTCCTATATACTGTGCCGTGTGCTGTCCTATATACTGTGCCATGTGCTTTTCTATATACTGTGCCGTGTACTGTCCTATATATTGTGCCGTGTACTGTCCTATATATTGCGCAGTGTACTGTCCTATATACTGTGCCATGCACTGTCCTATATACTGTGCCATGTGCTTTTCTATATACTGTGCCGTGTGCTGTCCTATATACTGTGCCGTGTGCTGTCCTATATACTGTGCCATGTGCTTTTCTATATACTGTGCCGTGTACTGTCCTATATATTGTGCCGTGTACTGTCCTATATATTGCGCAGTGTACTGTCCTATATACTGTGCCATGCACTGTCCTATATACTGTGCCATGTACTGTCCTATATACTGTGCCGTGTGCTGTCCTATATACTGTGCCGTGTGCTGTCCTATATACTGTGCCATGTGCTTTTCTATATACTGTGCCGTGTACTGTCCTATATACTGTGCCGTGTACTGTCCTATATACTGTGCTGTGTACTGTCCTATATACTGTTCCGTGTGCTGTCCTATATACTGTCCCGTGTACTGTCCTATATACTGTGCTGTGTAACGTCCTATATACTGTGCCGTATGCTGTCCTATATACTGTGCCATGTGCCGTCCTATATACTGTGCCGTGTGCCGTCCTATATACTGTGCCGTGTGCTGTCCTATATACTGTGCCTTGTGCTGTCCTATATACTGTGCCGTGTGCTGTTCTATATACTGTGCCTTGTGCCGTCCTATATACTGTGCCGTGTGCTGTCCTATATACTGTGCCTTGTGCTGTCCTATATACTGTGCCGTGTGCTGTCCTATATTCTGTGCCTTGTGCTGTCCTATATACTGTGCCGTGTGCTGTCCTATATACTGTGCCGTGTACTGTCCTATATACTGTGCTGTGTGCTGTCCTATATACTGTGCCGTGTACTGTCCTATATACTGTGCCGTGTACTGTCCTATATACTGTGCCGTGTGCTGTCCTATATACTGTGCCGTGTACTGTCCTATATATTGTGCCGTGTGCTGTCCTATATACTGTGCCGTGTGCTGTCCTATTTACTGTGCCGTGTGCCGTCCTAGATATGTGCCGTGTGCCGTCCTATATACTGTGCCGTGTGCTGTCCTATATACTGTGCCGTGTGCTGTCCTATATACTGTGCCATCTACTGTCCTATATACTGTGCTGTCCTATATACTGTGCCGTGTACTGTCCTATATACTGTGCCGTGTACTGTCCTATATACTGTGCCGTGTGCTGTCCTATATACTGTACTGTCCTTTATACTGTGCCGTGTGCTGTCCTATATACTGTGCTGTCCTATATACTGTGCCATGTACTGTCCTATGTACTGTGCCGTGTGCTGTCCTATATACTGTGCCGTGTGCCGTCCTATATACTGTGCCGTGTGCTGTCCTATATACTGTGCTGTCCTATATACTGTGCCGTGTGCCGTCCTATATACTGTGCTGTCCTATATACTGTTCCGTGTGCTGTCCTATATACTGTGCCGTGTACTGTCCTGTATACTGCGCAGTGTGCTGTCCTATATACTGTGCCGTGTGCTGTTCTATATACTGTGCCGTGTGCTGTCCTATATACTGTGCCATGTACTGTCCTATATACTGCGCCATCCTGTATACTGTACCATGTGCTGTCCTATATACTGTGCTGTCCTATATACTGTGCCGTGTGCTGTCCTATATACTGTGCCATGTGCTGTCCTATATACTGTGCCATGTACTGTCCTATATAGTGCGCCATCCTGTATACTGTACCATGTGCTGTCCTATATACTGTGCTGTCCTATATACTGTGCCGTGTGCTGTCCTATATACTGTACCATGTGCTGTCCTATATTCTGTGCCAAGTACTGTCCTATATACTGGGCCGTGTACTGTCCTATATACTGTACCATGTACTGTCCTATATACTGTGCCGTGTGCTGTCCTATATACTGTACCATGTGCTGTCCTATATACTGTGCCATGTACTGTCCTATATACTGCACCATTCTGTATACTGCTCCGTGTGCTGTCCTATATACTGTGCCGTGTTCTGTCCTATATACTGTGCCGTGTGCTGTTCTATATTCTGTGCCGTGTACTGTCCTATATACTGTGCCGTGTTCTGTCCTATATACTGTGCCGTGTGCTGTCCTATATACTGTGCCGTGTGCTGTCCTATATACTGTGCCGTGTACTGTTCTATATTCTGTGCCGTGTACTGTCCTATATATTGTGCCGTGTTCTGTCCTATATACTGTGCCGTGTACTGTCCTGTATACTGTGCCGTGTGCTGTCCTATATACTGTGCCGTGTACTGCCCTATATACTGTGCCATGTGCTGTCCTATATACTGTGCCATGTACTGTCCTATATACTGTGCCGTGCTCTGTCCTATATACTGTGCCGTGTGCTGTCCTATATACTGTGCCGTGTACTGTCCTATATACTGTGACGTGTACTGTCCTATATACTGTGCCGTGTACTGTCCTGTATACTGTGCCGTGTGCTGTCCTATATACTGTGACGTGTACTGTCCTATATACTGTACCATGTACTGTCCTATATACTGTACCATGTGCTGTCCTATATACTGTGACGTGTACTGTCCTATATACTGTGCCATGTACTGTTCTATATACTGTACCATGTGCTGTCCTATATACTGTGACGTGTTCTGTCCTATATACTGTGCCGTGTGCTGTCCTATATACTGTGCCATGTACTGTCCTATATACTGTGCCGTGTGCTGTCCTATATACTGTGCCATGTACTGTCCTATATACTGTGCCATGTGCTGTCCTATATACTGTGCCATGTACTGTCCTATATACTGTGCCATGTACTGTCCTATATACTGTGCCGTGTTCTGTCCTATATACTGTGCCGTGTTCTGTCCTATATACTGTGCCATGTACTGTCCTATATACTGTGCCGTGTGCTGTCCTATATACTGTGCCATGTGCTGTCCTATATACTGTGCCATGTACTGTCCTATATACTGTGCCGTGTACTGTCCTATATACTGTGCCATGTACTGTCCTATATACTGTGCCGTGTTCTGTCCTATATACTGTGCCATGTACTGTCCTATATACTGTGCCGTGTACTGTCCTATATACTGTGCCATGTGCTGTCCTATATACTGTGCCATCTACTGTCTAATATACTGTGCCATGTACTGTCCTATATACTGTGCCATGTGCTGTCCTATATACTGTGCCATGTACTGTCCTATATACTGTGCCATGTACTGTCCTATATACTGTGCCGTGTTCTGTCCTATATACTGTGCCGTGTTCTGTCCTATATACTGTGCCATGTACTGTTCTATATACTGTGCCGTGTGCTGTCCTATATACTGTACCATGTGCTGTCCTATATACTGTGCCATGTACTGTCCTATATACTGTGCCGTGTTCTGTCCTATATACTGTGCCATGTACTGTCCTATATACTGTGCCGTGTGCTGTCCTATATACTGTGCCATGTACTGTTCTATATACTGTGCCGTGTACTGTCCTATATACTGTGCCATGTGCTGTCCTATACACTGTGCCATGTACTGTCCTATATACTGTGCCGTGTTCTGTCCTATATACTGTGCCATGTACTGTCCTATATACTGTGCCGTGTGCTGACCTATATACTGTGCCATGTACTGTCCTATATACTGTGCCGTGTACTGTCCTATATACTGTGCCATGTGCTGTCCTATACACTGTGCCGTGTACTGTCCTATATACTGTGCCGTGTTCTGTCCTATATACTGTGCCATGTACTGTCCTATATACTGTGCCATGTACTGTCCTATATACTGTGCCGTGTACTGTCCTATATACTGTGCCGTGTACTGTCCTATATACTGTGCCATGTACTGTCCTATATACTGTGCCGTGTTCTGTCCTATATACTGTGCCGTGTGCTGTCCTATATACTGTGCCATGTACTGTCCTATATACTGTGACGTGTACTGTCCTATATACTGTGCCGTGTACTGTCCTGTATACTGTGTCGTGTGCTGTCCTATATACTGTGACTTGTACTGTCCTGTATACTGTGCCGTGTACTGTCCTATATACTGTGACGTGTTCTGTCCTATATACTGTGCCATGTACTGTCCTATATACTGTGCCGTGTGCTGTCCTATATACTGTGCCATGTACTGTCCTATATACTGTGCCATGTGCTGTCCTATATACTGTGCCATGTACTGTCCTATATACTGTGCCGTGTACTGTCCTATATACTGTGCCATGTGCTGTCCTATATACTGTGCCATGTACTGTCCTATATACTGTGCCGTGTACTGTCCTATATACTGTGCCATGTACTGTCCTATATACTGTGCCATGTGCTGTCCTATATACTGTGCCATGTACTGTCCTATATACTGTGCCGTGTACTGTCCTATATACTGTGCCGTGTGCTGTCCTATATACTGTGCCATGTACTGTCCTATATACTGTGCCGTGTGCTGTCCTATATACTGTGCCATGTACTGTCCTATATACTGTGCCATGTGCTGTCCTATATACTGTGCCATGTACTGTCCTATATACTGTGACGTGTTCTGTCCTATTTACTGTGCCATGTGCTGTCCTATATACTGTGCCATGTACTGTCCTATATACTGTGCCGTGTACTGTCCTATATACTGTGCCATGTGCTGTCCTATATACTGTGCCATGTACTGTCCTATATACTGTGCCGTGTTCTGTCCTATATACTGTGCCGTGTGCTGTCCTATATACTGTGCCGTGTACTGTCCTATATACTGTGACGTGTACTGTCCTATATACTGTGCCGTGTACTGTCCTGTATACTGTGCCGTGTGCTGTCCTATATACTGTGACGTGTACTGTCCTGTATACTGTGCCGTGTACTGTCCTATATACTGTGCCGTGTTCTGTCCTATATACTGTGCCATGTACTGTCCTATATACTGTGCCGTGTGCTGTCCTATATACTGTGCCATGTGCTGTCCTATATACTGTGCCATGTACTGTCCTATATACTGTGCCGTGTGCTGTCCTATATACTGTGCCATGTACTGTCCTATATACTGTGCCATGTGCTGTCCTATATACTGTGCCATGTACTGTCCTATATACTGTGACGTGTTCTGTCCTATATACTGTGCGTGTTCTGTCCTATATACTGTGCCATGTACTGTTCTATATACTGTGCCGTGTGCTGTCCTATATACTGTACCATGTGCTGTCCTATATACTGTGCCATGTACTGTCCTATATACTGTGCCGTGTTCTGTCCTATATACTGTGCCGTGTTCTGTCCTATATACTGTGCCGTGTACTGTTCTATATACTGTGCCGTGTACTGTCCTATATACTGTGCCATGTGCTGTCCTATACACTGTGCCATGTACTGTCCTATATACTGTGCCGTGTTCTGTCCTATATACTGTGCCGTGTACTGTCCTATATACTGTGCCGTGTACTGTCCTATATACTGTGCCATGTGCTGTCCTATACACTGTGCCATGTACTGTCCTATATACTGTGCCATGTGCTGTCCTATATACTGTGCCGTGTACTGTCCTATACACTGTGCCATGTACTGTCCTATATACTGTGCCGTGTTCTGTCCTATATACTGTGCCGTGTACTGTCCTATATACTGTGCCGTGTACTGTCCTATATACTGTGCCATGTGCTGTCCTATACACTGTGCCATGTACTGTCCTATATACTGTGCCGTGTGCTGTCCTATATACTGTGCCGTGTACTGTCCTATATACTGTGCCATGTACTGTCCTATATACTGTGACGTGTACTGTCCTATATACTGTGCCGTGTACTGTCCTGTATACTGTGCCGTGTGCTGTCCTATATACTGTGACTTGTACTGTCCTGTATACTGTGCCGTGTACTGTCCTATATACTGTGCCGTGTTCTGTCCTATATACTGTGCCGTGTGCTGTCCTATATACTGTGCCATATACTGTCCTATATACTGTGCCATGTACTGTCCTATATACTGTGCCATGTACTGTCCTATATACTGTGACGTGTACTGTCCTATATACTGTGCCGTGTACTGTCCTGTATACTGTGCCGTGTGCTGTCCTATATACTGTGACTTGTACTGTCCTGTATACTGTGCCGTGTACTGTCCTATATACTGTGCCGTGTTCTGTCCTATATACTGTGCCATGTACTGTCCTATATACTGTGCCATGTACTGTCCTATATACTGTGCCGTGTTCTGTCCTATATACTGTGCCGTGTTCTGTCCTATATACTGTGCCATGTACTGTCCTATATACTGTGCCGTGTGCTGTCCTATATACTGTGCCATGTACTGTTCTATATACTGTGCCATGTACTGTCCTATATACTGTGCCGTGTTCTGTCCTATATACTGTGCCATGTACTGTCCTATATACTGTGCCGTGTACTGTCCTATATACTGTGCCATGTGCTGTCCTATACACTGTGCCATGTACTGTCCTATATACTGTGCCGTGTTCTGTCCTATATACTGTGCCATGTACTGTCCTATATACTGTGCCATGTACTGTCCTATATACTGTGCCGTGTACTGTCCTATATACTGTGCCATGTACTGTCCTATATACTGTGCCGTGTTCTGTCCTATATACTGTGCCGTGTGCTGTCCTATATACTGTGCCGTGTACTGTCCTATATACTGTGCCATGTACTGTCCTATATACTGTGACGTGTACTGTCCTATATACTGTGCCGTGTACTGTCCTGTATACTGTGCCATGTGCTGTCCTATATACTGTGAGTTGTACTGTCCTGTATACTGTGCCGTGTACTGTCCTATATACTGTGACGTGTTCTGTCCTATATACTGTGCCATGTACTGTCCTATATACTGTGCCATGTACTGTCCTATATACTGTGCCGTGTGCTGTCCTATATACTGTGCCATGTACTGTCCTATATACTGTGCCATGTGCTGTCCTATACACTGTGCCATGTACTGTCCTATATACTGTGCCGTGTTCTGTCCTATATACTGTGCCATGTACTGTCCTATATACTGTGCCGTGTGCTGTCCTATATACTGTGCCATGTACTGTCCTATATACTGTGCCATGTACTGTCCTATATACTGTGCCATGTGCTGTCCTATACACTTTGCCATGTACTGTCCTATATACTGTGCCGTGTTCTGTCCTATATACTGTGCCATGTACTGTCCTATATACTGTGCCATGTACTGTCCTATATACTGTGCCGTGTACTGTCCTATATACTGTGCCATGTACTGTCCTATATACTGTGCCGTGTTCTGTCCTATATACTGTGCCGTGTGCTGTCCTATATACTGTGCCATGTACTGTCCTATATACTGTGACGTGTACTGTCCTATATACTGTGCCGTGTACTGTCCTGTATACTGTGCCGTGTGCTGTCCTGTATACTGTGCCGTGTGCTGTCCTATATACTGTGACTTGTACTGTCCTGTATACTGTGCCGTGTTCTGTCCTATATACTGTGCCATGTACTGTCCTATATACTGTGCCGTGTGCTGTCCTATATACTGTGCCATGTACTGTCCTATATACTGTGCCATGTACTGTCCTATATACTGTGCCGTGTTCTGTCCTATATACTGTGCCGTGTTCTGTCCTATATACTGTGCCATGTACTGTCCTATATACTGTGCCGTGTGCTGTCCTATATACTGTGCCGTGTGCTGTCCTATATACTGTGCCATGTACTGTTCTATATACTGTGCCGTGTACTGTCCTATATACTGTGCCATGTGCTGTCCTATACACTGTGCCATGTACTGTCCTATATACTGTGCCGTGTTCTGTCCTATATACTGTGCCATGTACTGTCCTATATACTGTGCCGTGTACTGTCCTATATACTGTGCCATGTGCTGTCCTATACACTGTGCCATGTACTGTCCTATATACTGTGCCGTGTTCTGTCCTATATACTGTGCCGTGTTCTGTCCTATATACTGTGCCATGTACTGTCCTATATACTGTGCCATGTACTGTCCTATATACTGTGCCATGTACTGTCCTATATACTGTGCCGTGTACTGTCCTATATACTGTGCCGTGTTCTGTCCTATATACTGTGCCGTGTGCTGTCCTATATACTGTGCCATATACTGTCCTATATACTGTGCCATGTACTGTCCTATATACTGTGCCATGTACTGTCCTATATACTGTGACGTGTACTGTCCTATATACTGTGCCGTGTACTGTCCTGTATACTGTGCCGTGTGCTGTCCTATATACTGTGACTTGTACTGTCCTGTATACTGTGCCGTGTACTGTCCTATATACTGTGACGTGTACTGTCCTATATACTGTGCCATGTGCTGTCCTATATACTGTGCCATGTACTGTCCTATATACTGTGCCGTGTTCTGTCCTATATACTGTGCCTTGTTCTGTCCTATATACTGTGCCGTGTTCTGTACTATATACTGTGCCATGTACTGTCCTATATTCTGTGCCGTGTGCTGTCCTATATACTGTGCCATGTACTGTCCTATATACTGTGCCATGTACTGTCCTATATTCTGTGCCGTGTGCTGTCCTATATACTGTGCCATGTACTGTCCTATATACTGTGCCGTGTTCTGTCCTATATACTGTGCCATGTACTGTCCTATATACTGTGCCGTGTACTGTCCTATATACACTGCCATGTACTGTCCTATATTCTGTGCCGTGTGCTGTCCTATATACTGTGCCATGTACTGTCCTATATACTGTGCCGTGTTCTGTCCTATATACTGTGCCGTGTGCTGTCCTATATACTGCACCATGTGGTGTCCTATATTCTGCACCATGTGCCGTCCTATATACTGGGCCATCCTATACACTTCTGCGTCATGTCCTGTATTGTGCGTCGTTATCCTGCGCCTGTCCTGTGTGTCGTTATCCTGCACCTGTCCAGTGTGCGTCGCTGCAGCCGGAGGTCACTTATTTGTTGCTCTTTCTCCGGTGTCATCGCTGTTCTCCGGTAAGTCTCAGTACAGACAGGACAGGGGGAGATCTCGGCACCGTCTTTATTAATATGTCACAGAAGATTTCCCGTAACCGGAGTAGAAGATGAGCGGCGTCGGCGGGGGACGATTAGCAGCCACTGCATGCTGCAAATGCGCAAACTTCACATGCATCCATATTATCTGCGACACGTCCTGGGGGGAAACGTATGATCATCAGAAACATGTATATAAAGGTACAAACGCACACATTATATCTACCTATGTGTATATACCGTACACACTGAAATTACAACCGCAAGAAGGGAAAGTGGTGGAATGATGGAAATCACCGGATGAAACGTTCCTCATCTACAAATGATGGAAAATAGAAACTAAATATTCAAGACATCGTGATGTCTCCAGTCCGGAGTCTGAGCCTCGGGCTGAAATCCCGGCACCTCCGGCCTCGGCTGCTGTCACTGAGGTCATTAATGGTCGTCTGAGGAAGGTTCTGCCGCGGATTGTACAAATCATCAGGATCCACTGCCGGCAGCTCCTGTGTAATCACCAACCAATGACGTCTCCGATGTGCTCGATGGAGACAAGTCTGGAGACGCTGCCGGCAGCTCCTGTGTAATCACCGACCAATGACGTCTCCGATGTGCTCGATGGAGACAAGTCTGGAGACGCTGCCGGCAGCTCCTGTGTGATCACCGACCAATGACGTCCCCGATGTGCTCGATGGAGACAAGTCCGGAGACGCTGCCGGCAGCTCCTGTGTAATCACCGCCCAATGACGTCCCCGATGTGCTCGATGGAGACAAGTCCGGAGACGCTGCCGGCAGCTCCTGTGTAATCACCGATCAATGACGTCCCCGATGTGCTGGATGGAGACAAGTCTAGAGACACTGCCGACAGCTCCTGTGTAATCACCGATCAGTGATGTCTCCGATGTGCTCAGTGGAGATAAGACCAAAGACACTGACGACAGCTCCTGTGTAATCACCGACCAATGACATCCCCTATGTGCTTGATAGAGACAAGTCTGGAGATGCGGCCGGCAGCACCTGTGCAATCACCGACCAATGACGTCCCCAATGTGGTGGATGGAAACAAGTCCGGAGACGCTGACGGCAGCTCCTGTGTAATCACTGATCAGTGACGTCCCCGATGTGCTCAGTGGAGACAAGACCAAAGACGCTGCCGACAGCTCCTGTGTAATCACCGACCAATGATGTCACCTATGTGGTGCTGGATGGAGACAAGTCCGGAGACACTGCCAGCAGCTCCTGTGTAATCACTGACAAATAACGTCCTAGATGTCTCCATTGAGCACAAGTCCGGAGACTTTGCAGTTACGGGAGCAGGTTTAGGCCATGCAGGCTCCTCACACTAGTGCGAGGAACATGCAGCCTACGTTTGTCATGTAGAGAAATGGCTCCTGGGACAGTTTGCAAAAACGATGGTGACACCAAATTTTCATCATTTGCAGATCAGTAACATTTTTATCCATCCAGTGATTTCCAGAACTCCACGGCTTTTCTGTCTTTGTGTTACAAATGTACAGTATAAAACTCTACTATAGAGCACTCAGTACAGTATATGCTGTAATAATATATAATAATATATATAATATGGTGCTATGTTATATTATACAGTATATATATTATAAATAGCACAGCTCATGCCGTGTTTGTTTTTTTGTTTGCACTTATTGGAATGTGCATATCCAGAAGCTTCTTCAGGTCATCACTGGGAATGGCGACCAATGAATAGGTCACCTCATCAAGAGATTATTAGTGGGATCACGGGACTTCAGAAAGTGTTTTGCAGGTTCTGTGTTGGTGCACAGCTCAATATACAGCTAAGCCTATTCCACAACTATCCTGGGCCAGAAGAACCACTCGACTAAGTAAAGAGAAACAACCGTCCAACATCACTGCAAGACCTGAAGATTAATCCAGAACCTGGAAGGCACAGTACAGTAATGAAAATCGTCAATCGATATGATGAAACTGGCTTGTGAGGGCCGCCCCAGGAAAGTAAAACCAAGAATGAGCTGTGCTGCAGAGGATAAGTTCATCAGAGTTACCAGCTTTATAATCCGCAAAGTGACAATAGCTAAGATAACAGCCCTCATCAATGGTGAACAGACAGTAGCAGGAACATCCTAACATCAACTGTCCATGTGCGAAAACAGTGTTGGCCATTACCGAAAAAGGTCAGAGCCATTGACACATACAGCGTCAGTCACTTTGTATGGCGTACAACCCTGTGCTATGTATTATCATGCTGTGTATATGGTATCCATCTCGGTGCTGGATATTGAGCGTGCTGTGTGTAGCCCAAGCTGTATGTGGGTTACTCTTCTCACCGTGTATATTGTGATCTGTATACAACTTCCATGTTTAGGCTGTGAACTGATCATGGAGTATACAGATATATACAGGTTATTACGTCTCAATATACATAGATCAGTATATGACTGCTTCAGTGCGGTATCCCTGTGTATATGGCAATTGTCCTGTGTGTATGGCTGTGCCTCTGAATATATAGCATGACCCCCTATATATGGCTGTACCTCTGTATAAATGGCAGCCTTTAGTATTTTATATCCCACCCTGCCTGATGTCTCCGCCCTGGTGGTGCTGCATTGTCATTACAATAGGTTTGCAGTCACCCTATAAATCCACCATTTGCTTATCTACATTGCCTCCGATGGTGCATAGTGCAGCGGGTCATGGGTCCAGCTCTCGGCCCGGTGTCTCAGCACATGTGGCAGGGACTGTATGAGGCAAGTACTAGACATTCATATCACATTTCTTACTATTCATTGCCGGTCTGTATCTAGATGAGCAGGGAGGGCCCTTGGGTGAATTCAGCAGACAGTAAATGCGGTCCCTGGTGTAAGATTGGTGGGCAGTACATGGGTCCCTGGGAAGCTCAGAGGATGGTGTATGGGTCTCTGGGGTGAGCTAAGTGGACAATGAAATGTGTGCCCGTGGGTGAATTCAGCAGGCAGTAGATGTGGGTCCTCGAGGTAAGCTCAGTGGTGTCATGGCGTTAACCTACATGCCACATGAGCGCCACCCTACTCACTGCGGTCACTGTGCGGCTCCTCGTGTCAGGCTGTCTCACTGAGTTTGCCTCTTGCAGCACTCCACCTGGCTATAGGGAGGCCCAGACAGTCTCTGCAAGAATTTAACCCTGTTGTTTTCGAGCAGAGGTTATGTTCTCTGGCCTATCCTGTACAATTAGGGTATATTTAAGGCAGCTCCTCCCACCACTCCTTGCCTGAACGTTGGTTCCTGGTTCCTAGTTAGTTTGTCTGATGGTGTCCTGCGCTTGTTTGTATTGTTACTCCCGTTATTGACCCAGCCTGTTTACTTGTCCTGCCTGACCTCTCTGCTTCTGACCTTGACTATGTGTATCGAACCTGTGTTGCCTGCCCTGCTCTCAGATTGTCTCACCATTTCTTTGCCTTCACTCTCCTGTACCAAATACTCGTATCTATGACAGTCCGGTCTGCTGCTACAGACCAGGAGAATGCCTTGGAGTGGTACCTGGTGACTACCGGCGGCCAAACCTATACTCCCCATCAGAGGCTCTGGTAAATACCCGGTAGTCACTTAGTTATACCCCTCCAGGGCAAGCCTCAGTGGGTCCACACCCACCAGCATTACAAGTGGACAGCAAAATGTTGGCCCTTGGGTTTACTCTGTGGATAGTGCATGGGTTCCTGATGGTGTGCTCCATAGGCAGTAAATGTGTTTCCATGAGGTAAGCTGAGTGGATGGTATATGGGGCCTTGGGTGAGCTCAATGGACAGTGGAATGGGTCCCTGAACTGAGGTCGGCTGATATTGAAATGTGGGCCACACTGGAGTGAGCTAGGAAGAGCCCCTGAGGTACGCTCAGTGAGCAGTACATTGGTCCTTGGTTAAGCTCCGTGGACGGTGTATGGGTCCCTAGTTGAGCTCATGGACAGTAGAATGGTTCTCTGGGGGGAGATGAGCCGAATGGACAGTGAAAGGAAGAATCAGCGGACCCTACTTCTTCATACCCACCCAGATTTTCCCCATGAGCTAGGTGCATACGGCTGAGGGGACTGGTGTGCTGGTTCTACTGCTCCATCAAACCGAGAGTGATGTGCGGCTGAGGGGTCACAGAAGAACATATGTCACAACTTTTTCCTTTCCTGAGCACTGTAGGATGACTCTTCGTCTACGTGAGTTGGAGGTGGGCTGAGTGTAAACCTCATGGTGGTCAACAGGCTCGGCTATGGAGGGCCACCTGGAGGATATGGTATGGTAATGCTTTATGGCTGTCTGGCCTGGTAAAGTGGGTCGGATAGCTGGGATATCACAGGATCCGGGAATCCATGCAACCGAGGACTGCACCTGACTCCAACTATGGTGGTATAACCCTGTGATTTAAATACCTCCGTGACCTAAACTCGTGTGTTTTGTACTTATTGGGGTTGAGGTTTACTGGAGTTATGGTTGTTTTTAAGGGGGAGTGAGGGTCCGTCCCGTCCCATATCCATCAGTCATGTATGTTCTGGGACTTGGAGCCGCGGTGGAGGGATGAGATCTCCATTCCTACCCACTGCTGGTTTAGTTTGAGGCTGTGCAGAGATACCGCACAGCACAATGTGTGTCATATGATTTGTCCATGGTTAATGGGAGCTTGTAGAGGTTTTGCCCCCGTGTAATGACAAAATGGTGGCATTCATTACCGAGTCCGCGCAGCGTCTCTGCAATCAGCGCTGTTTGCTCCGAGTCGCACAGATCCTGCAGTTCTGGGAAAACGTGGCTGCTGCAGATCTTCTCATACACCGGGATATCGTCGCCCTGTGCTCGGTCATCAGCCACCATCCCGCCGGCCACAACATCCTTCAGCTTCTTCACAGACTCAAGAGGAAAAGTGAAATCTCCGACCTGAAAAAAATGTAACAGGGACAAGAAATCCCAAACTATGAGCGGAAAAGTGTATCCGTCACATCCTACAAAGTCACTGCAAGAAGGTCCAAGGTTACATGGAGGTAGAGAAGCTGCATTTACTGTGGGTAGGGGAGCTAGATTACACCGAGCCGCTGTCTAGCACTGAACTATGGTGGCAGGGACCAAGTAAAGGTCTCACGCAGTGACCGGAGAGGGCCCCTATTCTGTATGGACGGATCCAGTAACCGACTGGGAGTTCAAGATATTTCTTTCGTTCTCCATCCTTAGACCACGGCCCCACTATCCGTATTTGGTCACTATTTTATATCAGGACTGGGAGCCAAAACCAGGTGAAGAACAATCAGAGAAAAGGTCTAATAGAAACAAGTCACCAATTCTGCATCTATCACCCACTGCTGAGAAAAAATACTGACCGGATACTGATAGTGGGGCCGTGGCCTTAAGAGCAGATCCTGAATGGTTGTATGTGGGGCACTAACAGTGGTGGTGGGGGAGTGCTGTTTAAAGGTTTCTCCTGTATACAGGTTGACATACCAGAATTTGGGGGGCTGTCCCAGGCGTTTGGGAGTGTCCTCGCGACAAAAATACAGTTGAATACAGCAATGGAACCATCAGATGCCTGCTTTACCAGGAGACATAACACTATGTGGACTGTGTGGGGGGGGGGGATTGTACTGTAGGGCATCAACAGGGTCGAACTGGGAGAATTCTTGGTGGGCCCCATGGTCTTGGTGGCCCCCGAGCAGGACGCAGAGGGGGTTTGCTGATTTCAACTGAATGTGCGTCTTCGTATGCACATTCAGTTGACATGCATTGTCCAGTCGCTGTCGCAATAGGACGGCGCATGACGTCACTGTCATGCGGCACCTGCGATGGGCGCACTCACGTCAGCCACCAGCCTCTGCTAGGTCGGTGGTCATTTTAACATGAATGCGCCGGATCTCTTGCAGTTCTGTAACTGTGGAGGCGGAGTGATGCTGGGGCCAGGCAAAGGGACATAGTGGGCACAGCCATGCCCCTGGCCCTGGCTAGGCCCCTAACCCTTGCTAGACCACCTGGCCATAGCTAGGACCCCTAGCCCTGGCTAGGCCCCCTGACCCTGGCTAGGTCCCCCGGCTGTGTCCCTCTAGGTCCCCCGGCTGTGCCCCCTAGTTCACCTTGCACCTAAGCCCCCTGGACATGCCCTCTAAGTCCCCCGGCCGTGCCCCCTAGGTCCCCTGGCCGTGCCCCCTAGGTCCCCTGATCGTGACCCCTAGATTTCCTGGTCGTGCCCCCTAGGTCCCCTGACCGTGTCCCCTAGGTCCCCTGGCCCTGCCCCCTAGGTCTCTTGGCCTTAGCTGTGCCCCCTATCATAGGGCCAAGGGACATAGGGGGCCTGGATGTGGCACATTATTAAATAAAGGGGGTCGGGATGAGGGATTAAAGGGAACCTGTCAGGCCCCTATGCCTTCCTACCCAGCAGAATGCACTTATTTCTGAGTTAATTCCCTGCCTAACCAGCCCTGTATAACGTTTTTCTGTAAAAATGAGGTTTAAAAAAAAAAAAGCATTTATATTGTCCCCGATTACTATGCTAATGAAGGCTTTGACTGGTTGATGGGGCATTAGTTGCAAAAAGGGCTGACTAGTCAGGGGCATGTCATCATGGGGTTCAGAGGCGACTGTGCATGTCCGGAAGTTCAGAAGATCCGGTCATACGCAGTGTGCCTCTGAAACCGGGAATCGTGTGTCTGGCTGCAGAAGTGCAGTGACGCTGCTGAAATGTGCAGTGCGCGAGATTTGTAGGGGCTGGCGATGACGACAGATCCTGCATATTAGGTTATCACGCCCACATCACAAAGCCCTAATTAGCATAGGAAACGGGGACATTATAAATGTTTTTTAAAGCCTAATTTTTACAGAAAAACGTTATACAGGGCTGGTCAGGCAGGGAATTTACTCATAAAAAAGTGAATGCTGCTGAGTTAGAGGGCATGACAGGTTCCATTTAATTACTGTATGGGGGCCAGAATAAGGAACATACAATATTAGTTTATGGTGGCAAGTGAGGAACATTATTACTGCTGTAATATAATTTACTTTTTAGGAGACTGTTTTCGATGGGGGGAGGGGACAAAAGGGAGGTCCTGTTACTGTCGCTTTTTTTCTTCATCTGGCATAGTTTAGAAGTAGGGAAAAAGTGGGGAATGTAATCTAGAAGCAATCAGTTATAAATGACTATTATTTACTGCAGAGACAAGTACCGGCAAGAAGAAGTGATGGCGGTCTGTGCCAGATAAAGAACAAAAGCGAAGATGAAGGACTTCACCTAGAGACGTCACTGGTGAGTCAGTGTATAATGTCACTGGTGATCACTGTATTACCTGTACACTGACACTATATACAGAGCTCCTGTGTATAATGTCACTGGTGATCACTGTATTACCTGTACACTGACACTATATACAGAGCTCCTGTGTATAATGTCACTGGTGATCACTGTATTACCTGTACACTGACACTATATACAGAGCTCCTGTGTATAATGTCACTGGTGATCACTGTATAACCTGTACACTGACACTATATACAGAGCTCCTGTGTATAATGTCACTGGTGATCACTGTATTACCTGTACACTGACACTATATACAGAGCTCCTGTGTATAATGTCACTGGTGATGAATGTATTACCTGTACACTATACACTATATACAGAGCTCCTGTGTATAATGTCACTGGTGATCCCTGTATTACCTGTACACTATACACAGGAGCTCCGTATATAGTGTATAGTGTGCAGGTAATACAGTGATCACCAGTGACATTATACACAGGAGCTCGTATATAGTGTAAAATGTCACTGGTGATCACTGTATTACCTGTACACTGACACTATATACAGAGCTCCTGTGTATAATGTCACTGTTGATCACTGTATTACCTGTACACTGACACTATATACAGAGCTCCTGTGTATAATGTCACTGGTGATCACTGTATTACCTGTACACTGACACTATATACAGAGCTCCTGTGTATAATGTCACTGGTGATCAATGTATTACCTGTACACTATACACTATATACAGAGCTCATGTGTATAATGTCACTGGTGGTCCTTGTATTACCTGTACACTATACACAGGAGCTCCGTATATAGTGTATAGTGTACAGGTAATACAGTGATCACCAGTGACATTATACACAGGAGCTCCGTATATAGTGTATAATGTCACTGGTGATCACTGTATTACCTGTGCACTGACACTATATACAGAGCTCCTGTGTATAATTTCAATGGTGATCCCTGTATTACCTGTACACTATACACAGGAGCTCCGTATATAGTGTATAGTGTACAGGTAATACAGTGATCACCAGTGACATTATACACAGGAGCTCCGTATATAGTGTATAATGTCACTGGTGATCACTGTATTACCTGTGCACTGACACTATATACAGAGCTCCTGTGTATAATGTCACTGGTGATCCCTGTATTACCTGTACACTATACACAGGAGCTCCGTATATAGTGTATAGTGTACAGGTAATACAGTGATCACCAGTGACATTATACACAGGAGCTCCGTATATAGTGTATAATGTCACTGGTGATCACTGTATTACCTGTACACTGACACTATATACAGAGCTCCTGTGTATAATGTCACTGGTGATCACTGTATTACCTGTACACTGACACTATATACAGAGCTCCTGTGTATAATGTCACTGGTGATCAATGTATTACCTGTACACTATACACTATATACAGAGCTCCTGTGTATAATGTCACTGGTGATCCCTGTATTACCTGTACACTATACACAGGAGCTCCGTATATAGTGTATAGTGTACAGGTAATACAGTGATCACCAGTGACTTTATACACAGGAGCTCCGTATATAGTGTATAGTGTACAGGTAATACATTGATCACCAGTGACATTATACACAGGAGCTCTGTATATAGTGTCAGTGTACAGGTAATACAGTGATCACCAGTGACATTATACACAGGAGCTCTGTATATAGTGTCAGTGTACAGGTAATACAGTGATCACCAGTGACATTATACACTATATACGGAGCTCCTGTGTATAATGTCACTGGTGATCACTGTATTACCTGTAGTGTGTGTGTGTGTGTGTGAAAAGAATGTAATTTAGGGACATCATACTGTGTGTGGGGAATGTACTGTGGGGACATCATACTGTGTGTGGGGGAATGTACTGTGGGGACATCATACTGTGTGTGGAGGGAATGTACTGTGGGGACATCATACTGTGTGGGGAATGTACTGTGGGGACATCATACTGTGTGTGGGGGAATGTACTGTGGGGACATCATACTGTGTGTGGAGGGAATGTACTGTGGAGACATCATACTGTGTGTGGGGGGAATGTACTGTGAGGACATCATACTGTGTGTGGGGGAATGTACTGTGGGGACATCATACTGTGTGTGGAGGGAATGTACTGTGGAGACATCATACTATGTTTGGAGGGAATGTACTGTGGGGACATCATACTGTGTGTGGGGGAATGTACTGTGAGTACATCATACTGTGTGGGGAATGTACTGTGGGGACATCATACTGTGTGTGGGGGAATGTACTGTGGGGACATCATACTGTGTGTGGAGGGAATGTACTGTGGAGACATCATACTGTGTGTGGGGGGAATGTACTGTGGAGACATCATACTGTGTGTGGGGGGAATGTACTGTGAGGACATCATACTGTGTGTGGGGGAATGTACTGTGGGGACATCATACTGTGTGTGGAGGGAATGTACTGTGGAGACATCATACTATGTTTGGAGGGAATGTACTGTGGGGACATCATACTGTGTGTGGAGGGAATGTACTGTGGGGACATCATACTGTGTGGGGAATGTACTGTGGGGACATCATACTGTGTGTGGGGGAATGTACTGTGGGGACATCATACTGTGTGTGGAGGGAATGTACTGTGGAGACATCATACTGTGTGTGGGGGGAATGTACTGTGAGGACATCATACTGTGTGTGGGGGAATGTACTGTGGGGACATCATACTGTGTGTGGAGGGAATGTACTGTGGAGACATCATACTATGTTTGGAGGGAATGTACTGTGAGGACATCATACTGTGTGTGGAGGGAATGTACTGTGGAGACATCATACTGTGTGTGGGGGAATGTACTGTGGGGACATCATACTGTGTGTGGAGGGAATGTACTGTGGAGACATCATACTGTGTGTGGAGGGAATGTACTGTGGAGACATCATACTGTGTGTGGAGGAATGTACTGTGAGGACATCATACTGTGTGTGGAGGGAATGTACTGTGAGGACATCATACTGTGTGTGGGGAAAATGTACTGTGAGGACATCATACTGTGTGTGGAGGGAATGTACTGTGAGGACATCATACTGTGTGTGGGGGAATGTACTGTGGGGACATCATACTGTGTGTGGGGGAATGTACTGTGGAGACATCATACTGTGTGTGGAGGGAATGTACTGTGAGGATATCATACTGTGTGTGGGGGAATGTACTGTGAGGACATCATACTGTGTGTGGGGGAATGTACTGTGAGGACATCATACTGTGTGTGGAGGAATGTACTGTGGGTACATCATACTGTGTGTGGGGGAATGTACTGTGAGGACATCATACTGTGTGTGGGGAATGTACTGTGGAGACATCATACTGTGTGTGGAGAATGTACTGTGAGGACATCATACTGTGTGTGGGGAATGTACTGTGGAGACATCATACTGTGTGTGGAGGGAATGTACTGTGAGGACATCATACTGTGTGTGGGGAATGTACTGTGGGGACATCATACTGTGTGTGGAGGAATGTACTGTGAGGACATCATATTGTGTGGGGGGAATGTACTGTGAGGACATCATACTGTGTGGGGGGAATGTACTGTGGGGACATCATACTGTGTGTGGGGGAATGTACTGTGAGGACATCATACTGTGTGTGTGAGGAATGTACTGTGGAGACATCACACTGTGTGTGGAGGGAATGTACTGTGGGGACATCATACTGTGTGTGGGGAATGTACTGTGGGGACATCATACTGTGTGGGGGGAATGTACTGTGAGGACATCATACTGTGTGTGTGAGGAATGTACTGTGGAGACATCATACTGTGTGTGGAGGGAATGTACTGTGGGGACATCATACTGTGTGTGGGGAATGTACTGTGGGGACATCATACTGTGTGTGGGGGAATGTACTGTGAGGACATCATACTGTGTGGGGGGAATGTACTGTGAGGACATCATACTGTGTGGGGGGAATGTACTGTGGGGACATCATACTGTGTGTGGGGGAATGTACTGTGAGGACATCATACTGTGTGTGTGAGGAATGTACTGTGGAGACATCATACTGTGTGTGGAGGGAATGTACTGTGGGGACATCATACTGTGTGTGGGGAATGTACTGTGGGGACATCATACTGTGTGGGGGGAATGTACTGTGAGGACATCATACTGTGTGTGTGAGGAATGTACTGTGGAGACATCATACTGTGTGTGGAGGGAATGTACTGTGGGGACATCATACTGTGTGTGGGGAATGTACTGTGGGGACATCATACTGTGTGGGGGGAATGTACTGTGAGGACATCATACTGTGTGTGTGAGGAATGTACTGTGGGGACATCATACTGTGTGTGGGGAATGTACTGTGGGGACATCATACTGTGTGGGGGGAATGTACTGTGGGGACATCATACTGTGTGTGGGGGAATGTACTGTGAGGACATCATACTGTGTGTGGGGAATGTACTGTGAGGACATCATACTGTGTGTGGGGAACGTACTGTGGAGACATCATACTGTATGTGGGGGAATGTACTGTGGAGACATCATACTGTGTGTGGGGGAATGTACTGTGAGGACATCATACTGTGTGTGGAGGAATGTACTGTGAGGACATCATACTGTGTGTGGGGGGAATGTACTGTGGAGACATCATACTGTGTGTGGGGGGAATGTACTGTGGAGACATCATACTGTGTGTGGGGGAATGTACTGTGAGGACATCATACTGTGTGTGGGGGGAATGTACTGTGGAGACATCATACTGTGTGTGGGGGAATGTACTGTGAGGACATCATACTGTGTGTGGGGGGAATGTACTGTGAGGACATCATACTGTGTGTGGGGGAATGTACTGTGGAGACATCATACTGTGTGTGGGGGAATGTACTGTGGAGACATCATACTGTGTGTGGGGGGAATGTACTGTGGAGACATCATACTGTGTGTGGGGGGAATGTTCTGTGGAGACATCATACTGTGTGTGGGGGGAATGTACTGTGGAGACATCATACTGTGTGTGGGGGAATGTACTGTGAGGACATCATACTGTGTGTGGGGGGAATGTACTGTGGAGACATCATACTGTGTGTGGGGGAATGTACTGTGAGGACATCATACTGTGTGTGGGGGAATGTACTGTGAGGACATCATACTGTGTGTGGGGGAATGTACTGTGGAGACATCATACTGTGTGTGGGGGAATGTACTGTGGAGACATCATACTGTGTGTGGGGGGATGTACTGTGGAGACATCATACTGTGTGTGGGGGGAATGTACTGTGGAGACATCATACTGTGTGTGGGGGGAATGTACTGTGGGGACATCATACTGTGTGTGGAGGGAATGTACTGTGGGGACATCATACTGTGTGTGAGGGAATGTACTGTGACGTCATCATACTGTGTGTGGGGGAATGTACTGTGGGGACATCATACTGTGTGTGGGGAATGTACTGTGGAGACATCATACTGTGTGTGGAGGGAATGTACTGTGAGGACATCATACTGTGTGTGGGGGGAATGTACTGTGGAGACATCATACTGTGTGTGGGGAATGTACTGTGGGGACATCATACTGTGTGTGGGGAATGTACTGTGGAGACATCATACTGTGTGTGGGGGGAATGTACTGTGGAGACATCATACTGTGTGTGGGGGGAATGTACTGTGAGGACATCATACTGTGTGTGGGGGAATGTACTGTGGGGACATCATACTGTGTGTGGGGAATGTACTGTGAGGACATCATACTGTGTGTGGAGGGAATGTGCTGTGGGGACATCATACTGTGTGGAGGAATGTACTGTGAGGACATCATACTGTGTGGGGGGAATGTACTGTGGAGACATCATACTGTGTGTGGAGGGAATGTACTGTGAGGACATCATACTGTGTGTGGGGGAATGTACTGTGGGGACATCATACTGTGTGTGGGGGAATGTACTGTGAGGACATCATACTGTGTGTGGGGGGAATGTACTGTGGAGACATCATACTGTGTGTGGAGGGAATGTACTGTGAGGACATCATACTGTGTGTGGGGGGAATGTACTGTGGGGACATCATACTGTGTGTGGGGGAATGTACTGTGGGGACATCATACTGTGTGTGGGGAATGTACTGTGAGGACATCATACTGTGTGTGAGGGAATGTACTGTGGGGACATCATACTGTGTGTGGGGAATGTACTGTGAGGACATCATACTGTGTGTGGAGGGAATGTACTGTGGGGACATCATACTGTGTGTGGGGGGAATGTACTGTGAGGACATCATACTGTGTGTGGAGGAATGTACTGTGAGGACATCATACTGTGTGTGGAGGAATGTACTGTGGGGACATCATACTGTGTGTGGAGGGAATGTACTGTGGGGACATCATACTGTGTGTGGGGGAATGTACTGTGGGGACATCATACTGTGTGTGGGGAATGTACTGTGAGGACATCATACTGTGTGTGAGGGAATGTACTGTGGGGACATCATACTGTGTGTGGGGAATGTACTGTGAGGACATCATACTGTGTGTGGAGGGAATGTACTGTGGAGACATCATACTGTGTGTGGGGGAATGTACTGTGGGGACATCATACTGTGTGTGGGGAACGTACTGTGAGGACATCATACTGTGTGTGAGGGAATGTACTGTGGGGACATCATACTGTGTGTGGGGAATGTACTGTGAGGACATCATACTGTGTGTGGGGAATGTACTGTGAGGACATCATACTGTGTGTGAGGGAATGTACTGTGGGGACATCATACTGTGTGTGAGGGAATGTACTGTGGGGACATCATACTGTGTGTGGGGAATGTACTGTGAGGACATCATACTGTGTGTGGGGAATGTACTGTGAGGACATCATACTGTGTGTGGGGAATGTACTGTGAGGACATCATACTGTGTGTGAGGGAATGTACTGTGGGGACATCATACTGTGTGTGGGGAATGTACTGTGAGGACATCATACTGTGTGTGGAGGGAATGTACTGTGGAGACATCATACTGTGTGTGGGGGGAATGTACTGTGGAGACATCATACTGTGTGTGGGGGGAATGTACTGTGAGGACATCATACTGTGTGTGGGGGAATGTACTGTGGGGACATCATACTGTGTGTGGAGAAATGTACTGTGAGGACATCATACTGTGTGTGAGGGAATGTACTGTGGGGACATCATACTGTGTGGAGGAATGTACTGTGAGGACATCATACTGTGTGTGGGGAATGTACTGTGAGGACATCATACTGTGTGTGGAGGGAATGTACTGTGGGGACATCATACTGTGTGTGGAGGGAATGTACTGTGAGGACATCATACTGTGTGTGGGGGAATGTACTGTGGGGACATAATACTGTGTGTGGGGAATGTACTGTGAGGACATCATACTGTGTGTGGAGGGAATGTACTGTGGGGACATCATACTGTGTGTGGAGGGAATGTACTGTGAGGACATCATACTGTGTGTGGGGGAATGTACTGTGGGGACATAATACTGTGTGTGGGGAATGTACTGTGAGGACATCATACTGTGTGTGGAGGAATGTACTGTGGGGACATCATACTGTGTGGAGGAATGTACTGTGAGGACATCATACTGTGTGGGGGAATGTACTGTGAGGACATCATACTGTGTGTGGGGGAATGTACTGTGGAGACATCATACTGTGTGTGGGGAATGTACTGTGAGGACATCATACTGTGTGTGGGGAATGTACTGTGGAGACATCATACTGTGTGTGGAGGAATGTACTGTGGGGACATCATACTGTGTGTGGGGAATGTACTGTGAGGACATCATACTGTGTGTGGAGGAATGTACTGTGGAGACATCATACTGTGTGTGGAGGAATGTACTGTGGGGACATCATACTGTGTGTGGAGGGAATGTACTGTGGGGACATCATACTGTGTGTGGAGGGAATGTACTGTGAGGACATCATACTGTGTGTGGGGGAATGTACTGTGAGGACATCATACTGTGTGTTGGGGGAATGTACTGTGGAGATATCATACTGTGTGTGGAGGGAATGTACTGTGGGGACATCATACTGTGTGTGGAGGGAATGTACTGTGAGGACATCATACTGTGTGTGGGGGGAATGTACTGTGGAGATATCATACTGTGTGTGGAGGGAATGTACTGTGGGGACATCATACTGTGTGTGGAGGGAATGTACTGTGAGGACATCATACTGTGTGTGGGGGAATGTACTGTGGAGACATCATACTGTGTGTGGAGGGAATGTACTGTGAGGACATCATACTGTGTGTGGGGGAATGTACTGTGGGGACATCATACTGTGTGTGGGGGAATGTACTGTGGGGACATCATACTGTGTGTGGGGGAATGTACTGTGGGGACATCATACTGTGTGTGGGGGAATGTACTGTGGGGACATCATACTGTGTGTGGGGGAATGTACTGTGGGGACATCATACTGTGTGTGGAGGAATGTACTGTGGAGACATCATACTGTGTGTGGAGGGAATGTACTGTGAGGACATCATACTGTGTGTGGGGGAATGTACTGTGGGGACATCATACTGTGTGTGGAGGGAATGTACTGTGGGGACATCATACTGTGTGTGGAGGGAATGTACTGTGAGGACATCATGCTGTGTGTGGAGGAATGTACTGTGGGGACATCATACTGTGTGTGGGGAATGTACTGTGAGGACATCATACTGTGTGTGGGGAATGTACTGTGAGGACATCATACTGTGTGTGGGGGGAATGTACTGTGAGGACATCATACTGTGTGTGGGGGAATGTACTGTGGAGACATCATACTGTGTGTGGAGGGAATGTACTGTGAGGACATCATACTGTGTGTGGAGGAATGTACTGTGGGGACATCATACTGTGTGTGGGGAATGTACTGTGAGGACATCATACTGTGTGTGGAGGAATGTACTGTGAGGACATCATACTGTGTGTGGAGGAATGTACTGTGGAGACATCATACTGTGTGTGGAGGGAATGTACTGTGGGGACATCATACTGTGTGTGGAGGGAATGTACTGTGAGGACATCATACTGTGTGTGGGGAATGTACTGTGAGGACATCATACTGTGTGTGGAGGAATGTACTGTGGAGACATCATACTGTGTGTGGGGGAATGTACTGTGAGGACATCATACTGTGTGTGGAGGAATGTACTGTGGAGACATCATACTGTGTGTGGGGGGAATGTACTGTGAGGACATCATACTGTGTGTGGGGAATGTACTGTGAGGACATCATACTGTGTGTGGAGGAATGTACTGTGGAGACATCATACTGTGTGTGGAGGGAATGTACTGTGGGGACATCATACTGTGTGTGGAGGGAATGTACTGTGAGGACATCATACTGTGAGTGGGGAATGTACTGTGAGGACATCATACTGTGTGTGGAGGAATGTACTGTGGAGACATCATACTGTGTGTGGAGGAATGTACTGTGGAGACATCATACTGTGTGTGGAGGAATGTACTGTGGGGACATCATACTGTGTGTGGGGAATGTACTGTGAGGACATCATACTGTGTGTGGAGGAATGTACTGTGAGGACATCATACTGTGTGTGTGGGGAATGTACTGTGGAGACATCATACTGTGTGTGGGGAATGTACTGTGGGGACATCATACTGTGTGTGTGGGGAATGTACTGTGAGGACATCATATTGTGTGTGGGGAATGTACTGTGGAGACATCATACTGTGTGTGGAGGAATGTACTGTGGGGACATCATACTGTGTGTGTGGGGAATGTACTGTGGGGACATCATACTGTGTGTGGAGGGAATGTACTGTGAGGACATCATACTGTGTGTGGAGGAATGTACTGTGGGGACATCATACTGTGTGTGGGGAATGTACTGTGAGGACATCATACTGTGTGTGGAGGAATGTACTGTGAGGACATCATACTGTGTGTGGAGGAATGTACTGTGGAGACATCATACTGTGTGTGGAGGGAATGTACTGTGGGGACATCATACTGTGTGTGGAGGGAATGTACTGTGGGGACATCATACTGTGTGTGGGGGAATGTACTGTGAGGACATCATACTGTGTGTGGGGAATGTACTGTGAGGACATCATACTGTGTGTGGAGGAATGTACTGTGAGGACATCATACTGTGTGTGGAGGAATGTACTGTGGAGACATCATACTGTGTGTGGAGGGAATGTACTGTGGGGACATCATACTGTGTGTGGAGGGAATGTACTGTGGGGACATCATACTGTGTGTGGAGGGAATGTACTGTGGGGACATCATACTGTGTGTGGGGAATGTACTGTGGAGACATCATACTGTGTGTGGGGGAATGTACTGTGAGGAAATCATACTGTGTGTGTGGGGGAATGTACTGTGGGGACATCATACTGTGTGTGGAGGAATGTACTGTGAGGATATCATACTGTGTGTGGGGAATGTACTGTGAGGATATCATACTGTGTGTGGGGGGAATGTACTGTGAGGACATCATACTGTGTGTGGAGGAATGTACTGTGGAGACATCATACTGTGTGTGGAGGAATGTACTGTGGAGACATCATACTGTGTGTGGGGAATGTACTGTGGAGACATCATACTGTGTGTGTGGGGAATGTACTGTGGAGACATCATACTGTGTGTGGGGAATGTACTGTGGGGACATCATACTGTGTGTGTGGGGAATGTACTGTGAGGACATCATATTGTGTGTGGGGAATGTACTGTGGAGACATCATACTGTGTGTGGAGGAATGTACTGTGGGGACATCATACTGTGTGTGTGGGGAATGTACTGTGGGGACATCATACTGTGTGTGGAGGAATGTACTGTGGAGACATCATACTGTGTGTGGAGGGAATGTACTGTGAGGACATCATACTGTGTGTGGGGGAATGTACTGTGGGGACATCATACTGTGTGTGGGGAATGTACTGTGAGGACATCATACTGTGTGTGGAGGGAATGTACTGTGAGGACATCATACTGTGTGTGGGGGAATGTACTGTGGGGACATCATACTGTGTGTGGGGAATGTACTGTGAGGACATCATACTGTGTGTGGAGGGAATGTACTGTGGGGACATCATACTGTGTGGAGGAATGTACTGTGAGGACATCATACTGTGTGGGGGGAATGTACTGTGGGGACATCATACTGTGTGTGGGGAATGTACTGTGAGGACATCATACTGTGTGTGGAGGAATGTACTGTGGAGACATCATACTGTGTGTGGAGGAATGTACTGTGAGGACATCATACTGTGTGTGGGGAATGTACTGTGAGGACATCATACTGTGTGTGGAGGAATGTACTGTGGGGACATCATACTGTGTGTGGGGAATGTACTGTGAGGACATCATACTGTGTGTGGAGGAATGTACTGTGGGGACATCATACTGTGTGTGGAGGGAATGTACTGTGGGGACATCATACTGTGTGTGGAGGGAATGTACTGTGAGGACATCATACTGTGTGTGGAGGGAATGTACTGTGGGGACATCATACTGTGTGTGGAGGGAATGTACTGTGAGGACATCATACTGTGTGTGGGGGAATGTACTCTGAGGACATCATACTGTGTGTGGGGGGAATGTACTGTGGGGACATCATACTGTGTGTGGAGGAATGTACTGTGGGGACATCATACTGTGTGTGGAGGGAATGTACTGTGAGGACATCATACTGTGTGTGGAGGGAATGTACTGTGGAGACATCATACTGTGTGTGGAGGAATGTACTGTGGAGACATCATACTGTGTGTGGAGGAATTTACTGTGGGGACATCATACTGTGTGTGGAGGGAATGTACTGTGAGGACATCATACTGTGTGTGGAGGGAATGTACTGTGGGGACATCATACTGTGTGTGGAGGGAATGTACTGTGAGGACATCATACTGTGTGTGAGTAATGTACTGTGAGGACATCATACTGTGTGTGGGGGAATGTACTGTGAGGACATCATACTGTGTGTGGGGGGAATGTACTGTGGAGATATCATACTGTGTGTGGAGGGAATGTACTGTGGGGACATCATACTGTGTGTGGAGGGAATGTACTGTGAGGACATCATACTGTGTGTGGGGGGAATGTACTGTGGAGATATCATACTGTGTGTGGAGGGAATGTACTGTGGGGACATCATACTGTGTGTGGAGGGAATGTACTGTGAGGACATCATACTGTGTGTGGGGGAATGTACTGTGGAGACATCATACTGTGTGTGGAGGGAATGTACTGTGAGGACATCATACTGTGTGTGGGGGAATGTACTGTGGGGACATCATACTGTGTGTGGGGGAATGTACTGTGGGGACATCATACTGTGTGTGGGGGAATGTACTGTGGGGACATCATACTGTGTGTGGGGGAATGTACTGTGGGGACATCATACTGTGTGTGGGGGAATGTACTGTGGGGACATCATACTGTGTGTGGAGGAATGTACTGTGGAGACATCATACTGTGTGTGGAGGGAATGTACTGTGAGGACATCATACTGTGTGTGGGGGAATGTACTGTGGGGACATCATACTGTGTGTGGAGGGAATGTACTGTGGGGACATCATACTGTGTGTGGGGGAATGTACTGTGGGGACATCATACTGTGTGTGGGGGAATGTACTGTGGGGACATCATACTGTGTGTGGGGGAATGTACTGTGGGGACATCATACTGTGTGTGGGGGAATGTACTGTGGGGACATCATACTGTGTGTGGAGGAATGTACTGTGGAGACATCATACTGTGTGTGGAGGGAATGTACTGTGAGGACATCATACTGTGTGTGGGGGAATGTACTGTGGGGACATCATACTGTGTGTGGAGGGAATGTACTGTGAGGACATCATACTGTGTGTGGAGGGAATGTACTGTGGGGACATAATACTGTGTGTGGAGGGAATGTACTGTGAGGACATCATACTGTGTGTGGGGGAATGTACTGTGGGGACATCATACTGTGTGTGGGGAATGTACTGTGAGGACATCATACTGTGTGTGGAGGAATGTACTGTGGGGACATCATACTGTGTGTGGGGAATGTACTGTGAGGACATCATACTGTGTGTGGAGGAATGTACTGTGAGGACATCATACTGTGTGTGGGGAATGTACTGTGAGGACATCATACTGTGTGTGGAGGAATGTACTGTGAGGACATCATACTGTGTGTGGGGAATGTACTGTGAGGACATCATACTGTGTGTGGAGGAATGTACTGTGAGGACATCATACTGTGTGTGGGGAATGTACTGTGAGGACATCATACTGTGTGTGGAGGAATGTACTGTGGGGACATCATACTGTGTGTGGGGAATGTACTGTGAGGACATCATACTGTGTGTGGGGGAATGTACTGTGGAGACATCATACTGTGTGTGGAGGGAATGTACTGTGGAGACATCATACTGTGTGTGGAGGAATGTACTGTGAGGACATCATACTGTGTGTGGGGGAATGTACTGTGGGGACATCATACTGTGTGTGGGGGAATGTACTGTGGGGACATCATACTGTGTGTGGGGGAATGTACTGTGGGGACATCATACTGTATGTGGAGGAATGTACTGTGGAGACATAATACTGTGTGTGGAGGAATGTACTGTGGGGACATCATACTGTGTGTGGAGGAATGTACTGTGGAGACATCATACTGTGTGTGTGGGGAATGTACTGTGGAGACATCATACTGTGTGTGTGGGGAATGTACTGTGGAGACATCATACTGTGTGTGTGGGGAATGTACTGTGAGGACATCATACTGTGTGTGGGGAATGTACTGTGAGGACATCATACTGTGTGTGTGGGGAATGTACTGTGGGGACATCATACTGTGTGTGGAGGGAATGTACTGTGGAGACATCATACTGTGTGTGGAGGGAATGTACTGTGAGGACATCATACTGTGTGTGGGGAATGTACTGTGGAGACATCATACTGTGTGTGTGGGGAATGTACTGTGGGGACATCATACTGTGTGTGGGGAATGTACTGTGAGGACATCATATTGTGTGTGGGGAATGTACTGTGGAGACATCATACTGTGTGTGGAGGAAAGTACTGTGGAGACATCATACTGTGTGTGTGGGGAATGTACTGTGAGGACATCATATTGTGTGTGGGGAATGTACTGTGGAGACATCATACTGTGTGTGGAGGAATGTACTGTGGGGACATCATACTGTGTGTGGAGGAATGTACTGTGAGGACATCATACTGTGTGTGGGGAATGTACTGTGGGGACATCATACTGTGTGTGGAGGAATGTACTGTGGAGACATCATACTGTGTGTGGAGGAATGTACTGTGGGGACATCATACTATGTGGGGGAATGTACTGTGGAGACATCATACTGTGTGTGGGGGAATGTACTGTGGGGACATCATACTGTGTGTGGGGGAATGTACTGTGGGGACATCATACTGTGTGTGGAGGAATGTACTGTGGAGACATCATACTGTGTGTGGGGGGAATGTACTGTGGGGACATCATACTGTGTGTGGAGGAATGTACTGTGGGGACATCATACTGTGTGTGGGGAATGTACTGTGGGGACATCATACTGTGTGTGGGGAATGTACTGTGAGGACATCATACTGTGTGTGGGGAATGTACTGTGGGGACATCATACTGTGTGTGGGGAATGTACTGTGAGGACATCATACTGTGTGTGGAGGAATGTACTGTGGGGACATCATACTGTGTGTGTGGGGAATGTACTGTGGGGACATCATACTGTGTGTGGGGGGAATGTACTGTGAGGACATCATACTGTGTGTGGAGGAATGTACTGTGGAGACATCATACTGTGTGCGTGGGGAATGTACTGTGGAGACATCATACTGTGTGTGGGGAATGTACTGTGGGGACATCATACTGTGTGTGGGGAATGTACTGTGGGGACATCATACTGTGTGTGGGGAATGTACTGTGTGGACATCATACAGTGTGTGTGAGGAATGTACTGTGGAGACATCATACTGTGTGTGGAGGAATGTACTGTGGGGACATCATACTGTGTGTGGAGGAATGTACTGTGGAGACATCATACTGTGTGTGGGGAATGTACTGTGGAGACATCATATTGTGTGTGGGGAATGTACTGTGGAGACATCATACTGTGTGTGGAGGGAATGTACTGTGGGGACATCATACTGTGTGTGGAGGAATGTACTGTGGAGACATCATACTGTGTGTGGGGAATGTACTGTGAGGACATCATATTGTGTGTGGGGAATGTACTGTGGAGACATCATACTGTGTGTGGGGAATGTACTGTGGGGACATCATACTGTGTGTGGAGGGAATGTACTGTGGGGACATCATACTGTGTGTGGAGGGAATGTACTGTGAGGACATCATACTGTGTGTGGGGGGAATGTACTGTGGGGACATCATACTGTGTGTGGGGGAATGTACTGTGGGGACATCATACTGTGTGTGGGGAATGTACTGTGGAGACATCATACTGTGTGTGGGGAATGTACTGTGGAGACATCATACTGTGTGTGGGGGGAATGTACTGTGAGGACATCATACTGTGTGTGGGGAATGTACTGTGGAGACATCATACTGTGTGTGGGGAATGTACTGTGGAGACATCATACTGTGTGTGTGGGGAATGTACTGTGGAGACTTCATACTGTGTGTGGAGGGAATGTACTGTGGAGACTTCATACTGTGTGTGGAGGGAATGTACTGTGGAGACATCATACTGTGTGTGGGGGAATGTACTGTGAGGACATCATACTGTGTTTGGGGAATGTACTGTGGAGACATCATACTGTGTGTGGGGGAATGTACTGTGGGGATATCATACTGTGTGTGGAGGGAATGTACTGTGAGGACATCACACTGTGTGTGGGGGGAATGTACTGTGAGGACATCATACTGTGTGTGGGGAATGTACTGTGGAGACATCATACTGTGTGTGGGGGAATGTACTGTGGGGACATCATACTGTGTGTGGAGGGAATGTACTGTGGGGACATTATACTGTGTGTGGGGGAATGTACTGTGGGGACATCATACTGTGTGTGGGGGAATGTACTGTGAGGACATCATACTGTGTGTGGGGGAATGTACTGTGGAGACATCATACTGTGTGTGGGGGAATGTACTGTGGGGACATCATACTGTGTGTGGGGGGAATGTACTGTGAGGACATCATACTGTGTGTGGGGGAATGTACTGTGGGGACATCATACTGTGTGTGGAGGGAATGTACTGTGGGGACATCATACTGTGTGTGGGGGAATGTACTGTGGAGACATCATACTGTGTGTGGGGGAATGTACTGTGGGGACATCATACTGTGTGTGGGGGGAATGTACTGTGAGGACATCATACTGTGTGTGGGGGAATGTACTGTGGGGACATCATACTGTGTGTGGAGGGAATGTACTGTGGAGACATCATACTGTGTGTGGGGGAATGTACTGTGAGGACATCATACTGTGTGTGGAGGAATGTACTGTGGAGACATCATACTGTGTGTGAGGAATGTACTGTGGGTACATCATACTGTGTGTGGGGGAATGTACTGTGGGGACATCATACTGTGTGTGGGGGAATGTACTGTGGAGACATCATACTGTGTGTGGGGGAATGTACTGTGGGGACATCATACTGTGTGTGGAGGGAATGTACTGTGGGGACATCATACTGTGTGTGGAGGGAATGTACTGTGGGGATATCATACTGTGTGTGGAGGAATGTACTGTGGGGACATCATACTGTGTGTGGAGGAATGTACTGTGGGGATATCATACTGTGTGTGGAGGAATGTACTGTGGAGACATCATACTGTGTGTGGAGGGAATGTACTGTGAGGACATCATACTGTGTGTGGAGGAATGTACTGTGGGGACATCATACTGTGTGTGGGGAATGTACTGTGGGGACATCATACTGTGTGTGGAGGAATGTACTGTGAGGACATCATACTGTGTGTGGGGGGAATGTACTCGGGGGACATCATACTGTGTGTGGAGGGAATGTACTGTGGGGACATCATACTGTGTGTGGAGGGAATGTACTGTGGAGACATCATACTGTGTGTGGAGGGAATGTACTGTGGGGATATCATACTGTGTGTGGAGGAATGTACTGTGGAGACATCATACTGTGTGTGGAGGGAATGTACTGTGGGGATATCATACTGTGTGTGGAGGAATGTACTGTGGAGACATCATACTGTGTGTGGAGGGAATGTACTGTGAGGACATCATACTGTGTGTGGAGGAATGTACTGTGAGGACATCATACTGTGTGTGGAGGGAATGTACTGTGGAGACATCATACTGTGTGTGGAGGAATGTACTGTGGGGACATCATACTGTGTGTGGAGGAATGTACTGTGAGGACATCATACTGTGTGTGGGGGGAATGTACTCGGGGGACATCATACTGTGTGTGGAGGGAATGTACTGTGGGGACATCATACTGTGTGTGGAGGGAATGTACTGTGGGGATATCATACTGTGTGTGGAGGAATGTACTGTGGGGACATCATACTGTGTGTGGAGGAATGTACTGTGGGGATATCATACTGTGTGTGGAGGAATGTACTGTGGGGACATCATACTGTGTGTGGAGGGAATGTACTGTGGGGACATCATACTGTGTGTGGAGGGAATGTACTGTGAGGACATCATACTGTGTGTGGAGGGAATGTACTGTGGGGATATCATACTGTGTGTGGGGGGAATGTGCTGTGGGGACATCATACTGTGTGTGGAGGAATGTACTGTGGGGATATCATACTGTGTGTGGGGGGAATGTGCTGTGGGGACATCATACTGTGTGTGGAGGAATGTACTGTGGGGATATCATACTGTGTGTGGGGGGAATGTGCTGTGGGGACATCATACTGTGTGTGGAGGAATGTACTGTGAGGACATCATACTGTGTGTGGAGGAATGTACTGTGGGGACATCATACTGTGTGTGGAGGGAATGTACTGTGAGGACATCATACTGTGTGTGGAGGAATGTACTGTGGGGACATCATACTGTGTGTGGAGGAATGTACTGTGAGGACATCATACTGTGTGTGGGGGGAATGTACTGTGGGGACATCATACTGTGTGTGGAGGGAATGTACTGTGGGGACATCATACTGTGTGTGGAGGAATGTACTGTGGGGATATCATACTGTGTGTGGAGGAATGTACTGTGGGGACATCATACTGTGTGTGGGGATTGTACTGTGGGGACATCATACTGTGTGTGGGGAATGTACTGTGAGGACATCATGCTGTGTGTGTGGGAAATGTACTGTGGAGACATCATACTGTGTGTGGGGAATGTACTGTGGGGACATCATACTGTGTGTGGGGAATGTACTGTGGGGACATCATACTGTGTGTGTGAGGAATGTACTGTGGGGACATCATACTGTGTGTGTGGGGAATGTACTGTGGGGACATCATACTGTGTGTGTGGGAAATGTACTGTGGAGACATCATACTGTGTGTGGGGAATGTACTGTTGGGACATCATACTGTGTGTGGGGAAGTACTGTGGGGACATCATACTGTGTGTGGAGGGAATGTACTGTGGAGACATCATACTGTGTGTGGAGGGAATGTACTGTGGGGACATCATACTGTGTGTGGAGGAATGTACTGTGGGGACATCATACTGTGTGTGGAGGGAATATACTGTGGAGACATCATACTGTGTGTGGGGAATGTACTGTGGGGACATCATACTGTGTGTGGAGGGAATGTACTGTGGGGACATCATACTGTGTGTGGAGGGAATGTACTGTAGGGACATCATACTGTGTGTGGGGAATGTACTGTTGGGACATCATACTGTGTGTGGGGGGAATGTACTGTGGGGACATCATACTGTGTGTGGGGAATGTACTGTGGGGACATCATACTGTGTGTGGGGAATGTACTGTGGGGACATCATACTGTGTGTGGGGGGAATGTACTGTGGGGACATCATACTGTGTGTGGGGAATGTACTGTGGGGACATCATACTGTGTGTGGAGGGAATGTACTGTGGAGACATCATACTGTGTGCGGAGGAATGTACTGTGGGGACATCATACTGTGTGTGGAGGAATGTACTGTGAGGACATCATACTGTGTGTGGAGGAATGTACTGTGAGGACATCATACTGTGTGTGGAGGGAATGTACTGTGGGGACATCATACTGTGTGTGGAGGAATGTACTGTGGGGACATCATACTGTGTGTGGAGGGAATATACTGTGGAGACATCATACTGTGTGTGGGGAATGTACTGTGGGGACATCATACTGTGTGTGGAGGGAATGTACTGTGGGGACATCATACTGTGTGTGGGGGAATGTACTGTGGAGACATCATACTGTGTGTGGGGGGAATGTACTGTGAGGACATCATACTGTGTGTGGAGGGAATGTACTGTGAGGACATCATACTGTGTGTGGAGGGAATGTACTGTGGGGACATCATACTGTGTGTGGAGGGAATGTACTGTAGGGACATCATACTGTGTGTGGGGAATGTACTGTGGGGACATCATACTGTGTGTGGGGGGAATGTACTGTGGGGACATCATACTGTGTGTGGGGAATGTACTGTGGGGACATCATACTGTGTGTGGAGGGAATGTACTGTGGGGACATCATACTGTGTGTGGAGGGAATGTACTGTGGGGACATCATACTGTGTGTGGGGGGAATGTACTGTGGGGACATCATACTGTGTGTGGGGAATGTACTGTGGGGACATCATACTGTGTGTGGGGGGAATGTACTGTGGGGACATCATACTGTGTGTGGGGAATGTACTGTGGAGACATCATACTGTGTGTGTGGGGAATGTAATGTGGAGACATCATACTGTGTGTGGAGAATGTACTGTGAGGACATCATACTGTGTGTGGAGGGAATGTACTGTGGGGACATCATACTGTGTGTGGGGAATGTACTGTGGAGACATCATACTGTGTGTGGAGAATGTACTGTGAGGACATCATACTGTGTGTGGAGGAATGTACTGTGGGGACATCATACTGTGTGTGGAGGAATGTACTGTGGGGACATCATACTGTGTGTGGAGGAATGTACTGTGGAGACATCATACTGTGTGTGGAGGAATGTACTGTGGAGACATCATACTGTGTGTGGGGAATGTACTGTGGAGACATCATACTGTGTGTGGGGAATGTACTGTGGGGACATCATACTGTGTGTGTGGGGAATGTACTGTGAGGACATCATATTGTGTGTGGGGAATGTACTGTGGAGACATCATACTGTGTGTGGAGGAATGTACTGTGGAGACATCATACTGTGTGTGTGGGGAATGTACTGTGAGGACATCATACTGTGTGTGTGGGGAATGTACTGTGGGGACATCATACTGTGTGTGGAGGAATGTACTGTGGAGACATCATACTGTGTGTGGAGGAATGTACTGTGAGGACATCATACTGTGTGTGTGGGGAATGTACTGTGGGGACATCATACTGTGTGTGGAGGAATGTACTGTGGAGACATCATACTGTGTGTGGAGGAATGTACTGTGAGGACATCATACTGTGTGTGGGGGAATGTACTGTGGGGACATCATACTGTGTGTGGAGGGATGTACTGTGAGGACATCATACTGTGTGTGGGGGAATGTACTGTGGGGACATCATACTGTGTGTGGGGAATGTACTGTGGGGACATCATACTGTGTGTGGGGGAATGTACTGTGAGGACATCATACTGTGTGTGGGGGAATGTACTGTGGGGACATCATACTGTGTGTGGGGGAATGTACTGTGAGGACATCATACTGTGTGTGGGGGAATGTACTGTGGAGACATCATACTGTGTGTGGGGGAATGTACTGTGGGGACATCATACTGTGTGGGGGAATGTACTGTGGAGACATCATACTGTGTGTGGGGGAATGTACTGTGGGGACATCATACTGTGTGTGGGGGAATGTACTGTGGGGACATCATACTGTGTGTGGAGGAATGTACTGTGGAGACATCATACTGTGTGTGGGGGGAATGTACTGTGGGGACATCATACTGTGTGTGGAGGAATGTACTGTGGGGACATCATACTGTGTGTGGTGAATGTACTGTGAGGACATCATACTGTGTGTGGAGGAATGTACTGTGGGGACATCATACTGTGTGTGGGGGAATGTACTGTGGGGACATCATACTGTGTGTGGGGGGAATGTACTGTGGAGACATCATACTGTGTGTGGGGAATGTACTGTGGGGACATCATACTGTGTGTGTGGGGAATGTACTGTGGAGACTTCATACTGTGTGTGGAGGGAATGTACTGTGGAGACTTCATACTGTGTGTGGAGGGAATGTACTGTGGAGACATCATACTGTGTGTGGGGAGGGAATGTACTGTGGAGACATCATACTGTGTGTGGAGGAGTGTACTGTGAGGACATCATACTGTGTGTGGAGGAATGTACTGTGGAGACATCACACTGTGTGTGGGGGGAATGTACTGTGAGGACATCATACTGTGTGTGGGGAATGTACTGTGGAGACATCATACTGTGTGTGGGGAATGTACTGTGGAGACATCATACTGTGTGTGGAGGAATGTACTGTGGAGACATCATACTGTGTGTGGGGGGAATGTACTGTGAGGACATCATACTGTGTGTGGGGAATGTACTGTGGAGACATCATACTGTGTGTGGGGGAATGTACTGTGGGGACATCATACTGTGTGTGGAGGGAATGTACTGTGGGGACATTATACTGTGTGTGGGGGAATGTACTGTGGGGCATCACACTGTGTGTGGGGGAATGTACTGTGGAGACATCATACTGTGTGTGGGGGAATGTACTGTGAGGACATCATACTGTGTGTGGGGGAATGTACTGTGGAGACATCATACTGTGTGTGGGGGAATGTACTGTGGGGACATCATACTGTGTGTGGGGGGAATGTACTGTGGAGACATCATACTGTGTGTGGGGGGAATGTACTGTGGGGACATCATACTGTGTGTGGAGGGAATGTACTGTGGGGACATCATACTGTGTGTGTGAGGAATGTACTGTGGGGACATCATACTGTGTGTGGGGGAATGTACTGTGGGGACATCATACTGTGTGTGGGGGAATGTACTGTGGGGACATCATACTGTGTGTGGAGGGAATGTACTGTGGGGACATCATACTGTGTGTGTGAGGAATGTACTATGGGGACATCATACTGTGTGTGGGGGAATGTACTGTGGGGACATCATACTGTGTGTGGGGGAATGTACTGTGGAGACATCATACTGTGTGTGGGGGAATGTACTGTGGGGACATCATACTGTGTGTGGAGGGAATGTACTGTGGGGACATCATACTGTGTGTGGAGGGAATGTACTGTGGGGATATCATACTGTGTGTGGAGGAATGTACTGTGGGGACATCATACTGTGTGTGGAGGGAATGTACTGTGGGGACATCATACTGTGTGTGGAGGGAATGTACTGTGGGGATATCATACTGTGTGTGGAGGAATATACTGTGGGGACTTCATACTGTGTGTGGAGGGAATGTACTGTGGGGACATCATACTGTGTGTGGAGGGAATGTACTGTGAGGACATCATACTGTGTATGGAGGGAATGTACTGTGGGGACATCATACTGTGTGTGGAGGAATGTACTGTGGGGACATCATACTGTGTGTGGAGGGAATGTACTGTGGGGACATCATACTGTGTGTGGAGGGAATGTACTGTGGGGATATCATACTGTGTGTGGAGGAATGTACAGTGGGGACATCATACTGTGTGTGGAGGGAATGTACTGTGGGGACATCATACTGTGTGTGGAGGGAATGTACTGTGGGGACATCATACTGTGTGTGGAGGGAATGTACTGTGGGGATATCATACTGTGTGTGGAGGAATGTACTGTGGGGACATCATACTGTGTGTGGAGGAATGTACTGTGAGGACATCATACTGTGTGTGGAGGGAATGTACTGTGGGGATATCATACTGTGTGTGGAGGAATGTACTGTGGGGACATCATACTGTGTGTGGAGGGAATGTACTGTGGGGACATCATACTGTGTGTGGAGGGAATGTACTGTGGGGATATCATACTGTGTGTGGAGGAATATACTGTGGGGACATCATACTGTGTGTGGAGGGAATGTACTGTGGGGACATCATACTGTGTGTGGAGGGAATGTACTGTGGAGACATCATACTGTGTGTGGAGGGAATGTACTGTGAGGACATCATACTGTGTGTGGAGGAATGTACTGTGGGGACATCATACTGTGTGTGGAGGGAATGTACTGTGGAGACATCATACTGTGTGTGGAGGAATGTACTGTGAGGACATCATACTGTGTGTGGAGGAATGTACTGTGGGGACATCATACTGTGTGTGGAGGAATGTACTGTGGGGACATCATACTGTGTGTGGAGGGAATGTACTGTGGGGATATCATACTGTGTGTGGAGGAATGTACTGTGGGGACATCATACTGTGTGTGGAGGAATGTACTGTGGGGATATCATACTGTGTGTGGAGGAATGTACTGTGGAGACATCATACTGTGTGTGGAGGAATGTACTGTGAGGACATCATACTGTGTGTGGAGGAATGTACTGTGAGGACATCATACTGTGTGTGGAGGGAATGTACTGTGAGGACATCATACTGTGTGTGGAGGGAATGTACTGTGGAGACATCATACTGTGTGTGGAGGGAATGTACTGTGGAGACATCATACTGTGTGTGGAGGAATGTACTGTGAGGACATCATACTGTGTGTGGAGGGAATGTACTGTGGGGACATCATACTGTGTGTGGAGGGAATGTACTGTGAGGACATCATACTGTGTGTGGAGGAATGTACTGTGAGGACATCATACTGTGTGTGGGGGGAATGTACTGTGAGGGCATCATACTGTGTGTGGGGGGAATGTACTGTGGGGACATCATACTGTGTGTGGAGGGAATGTACTGTGAGGACATCATACTGTGTGTGGAGGAATGTACTGTGATGACATCATACTGTGTGTGGAGGGAATGTACTGTGAGGACATCATACTGTGTGTGGAGGGAATGTACTGTGGGGACATCATACTGTGTGTGGAGGGAATGTACTGTGAGGACATCATACTGTGTGTGGAGGAATGTACTGTGGGGACATCATACTGTGTGTGGGGGGAATGTACTGTGGGGACATCATACTGTGTGTGGAGGGAATGTACTGTGAGGACATCATACTGTGTGTGGAGGGAATGTACTGTGGGGACATCATACTGTGTGTGGAGGGAATGTACTGTGAGGACATCATACTGTGTGTGGAGGAATGTACTGTGGGGACATCATACTGTGTGTGGAGAATGTACTGTGAGGACATCATACTGTGTGTGGGGGGAATGTACTGTGAGGACATCATACTGTGTGTGGGGGGAATGTACTGTGGGGACATCATACTGTGTGTGGAGGGAATGTACTGTGGGGACATCATACTGTGTGTGGGGAATGTACTGTGGAGACATCATACTGTGTGTGGGAAATGTACTGTGGAGACATCATACTGTGTGTGGAGGGAATGTACTGTGGGGACATCATACTGTGTGTGGAGGAATGTACTGTGAGGACATCATACTGTGTGTGGAGGGAATGTACTGTGGAGACATCATACTGTGTGTGGAGGAATGTACTGTGGGGACATCATACTGTGTGTGGAGGAATGTACTGTGGAGACATCATACTGTGTGTGGAGGAATGTACTGTGGAGACATCATACTGTGTGTGTGGGGAATGTACTGTGGAGAAATCATACTGTGTGTGTGGGGAATGTACTGTGGAGACATCATACTGTGTGTGTGAGGAATGTACTGTGGAGACATCATACTGTGTGTGGAGGAATGTACTGTGGGGACATCATACTGTGTGTGGGGAATGTACTGTGGGGACATCATACTGTGTGTGGAGGAATGTACTGTGGAGACATCATACTGTGTGTGTGGGGAATGTACTGTGGAGAAATCATACTGTGTGTGTGGGGAATGTACTGTGGAGACATCATACTGTGTGTGTGAGGAATGTACTGTGGAGACATCATACTGTGTGTGGAGGAATGTACTGTGGGGATACCATACTGTGTGTGGAGGAATGTACTGTGGGGACATCATACTGTGTGTGGAGGAATGTACTGTGGAGACATCATACTGTGTGTGGGGAATGTACTGTGGAGACATCATACTGTGTGTGGGGAATGTACTGTGGGGACATCATACTGTGTGTGGGGAATGTACTGTAAGGACATCATACTGTGAGTGTGAGGAATGTACTGTGGGGACATCATACTGTGTGTGTGGGGAATGTACTGTGGGGACATCATACTGTGTGTGTGGAGGGAATGTACTGTGGAGACATCATACTGTGTGTGGGAAATGTACTGTGGAGACATCATACTGTGTGTGGGGAATGTACTGTGGGGACATCATACTGTGTGTGGGGAATGTACTGTGGGGACATCATACTGTGAGTGTGAGGAATGTACTGTGGGGACATCATACTGTGTGTGTGGGGAATGTACTGTGGGGACATCATACTGTGTGTGTGGAGGGAATGTACTGTGGGGACATCATACTGTGTGTGGGGAATGTACTGTGGGGACATCATACTGTGTGTGGAGGGAATGTACTGTGGGGACATCATACTGTGTGTGGAGGAATGTACTGTGGGGACATCATACTGTGTGTGGAGGAATGTACTGTGGGGACATCATACTGTGTGTGGAGGGAATATACTGTGGAGACATCATACTGTGTGTGGAGGGAATGTACTGTGGGGACATCATACTGTGTGTGGAGGAATGTACTGTGGGGACATCATACTGTGTGTGGAGGGAATATACTGTGGAGACATCATACTGTGTGTGGGGAATGTACTGTGGGGACATCATACTGTGTGTGGAGGGAATGTACTGTGGGGACATCATACTGTGTGTGGAGGGAATGTACTGTAGGGACATCATACTGTGTGTGGGGAATGTACTGTTGGGACATCATACTGTGTGTGGGGGGAATGTACTGTGGGGACATCATACTGTGTGTGGGGAATGTACTGTGGGGACATCATACTGTGTGTGGGGAATGTACTGTGGGGACATCATACTGTGTGTGGGGGGAATGTACTGTGGGGACATCATACTGTGTGTGGGGAATGTACTGTGGGGACATCATACTGTGTGTGGAGGGAATGTACTGTGGAGACATCATACTGTGTGCGGAGGAATGTACTGTGGGGACATCATACCTGTGTGTGGAGGAATGTACTGTGAGGACATCATACTGTGTGTGGAGGGAATGTACTGTGGGGACATCATACTGTGTGTGGAGGAATGTACTGTGGGGACATCATACTGTGTGTGGAGGGAATATACTGTGGAGACATCATACTGTGTGTGGGGAATGTACTGTGGGGACATCATACTGTGTGTGGGGAATGTACTGTGGGTACATCATACTGTGTGTGGAGGGAATGTACTGTGGGGACATCATACTGTGTGTGGAGGGAATGTACTGTGGGGACATCATACTGTGTGTGGGGGGAATGTACTGTGGGGACATCATACTGTGTGTGGGGAATGTACTGTGGGGACATCATACTGTGTGTGGGGGGAATGTACTGTGGGGACATCATACTGTGTGTGGGGAATGTACTGTGGGGACATCATACTGTGTGTGGAGGGAATGTACTGTGGAGACATCATACTGTGTGTGTTGGGAATGTACTGTGGAGACATCATACTGTGTGTGGAGGGAATGTACTGTGGGGACATCATACTGTGTGTGGGGAATGTACTGTGGAGACATCATACTGTGTGTGGAGAATGTACTGTGGGGACATCATACTGTGTGTGGGGGGAATGTACTGTGGGGACATCATACTGTGTGTGGAGGAATGTACTGTGGGGACATCATACTGTGTGTGGGGGGAATGTACTGTGGGGACATCATACTGTGTGTGGAGGGAATGTACTGTGGAGACATCATACTGTGTGTGGAGGAATGTACTGTGGGGACATCATACTGTGTGTGGGGGAATGTACTGTGGAGACATCATACTGTGTGTGGAGGAATGTACTGTGGAGACATCATACTGTGTGTGGAGGAATGTACTGTGGGGACATCATACTGTGTGTGGGGGAATGTACTGTGGAGACATCATACTGTGTGTGGAGAATGTACTGTGGGGACATCATACTGTGTGTGGGGAATGTACTGTGGAGACATCATACTGTGTGTGGAGAATGTACTGTGAGGACATCATACTGTGTGTGGGGGGAATGTACTGTGGGGACATCATACTGTGTGTGGAGGAATGTACTGTGAGGACATCATACTGTGTGTGGGGGGAATGTACTGTGGGGACATCATACTGTGTGTGGAGGGAATGTACTGTGGAGACATCATACTGTGTGTGGAGGAATGTACTGTGGGGACATCATACTGTGTGTGGAGGAATGTACTGTGGGGACATCATACTGTGTGTGGAGGAATGTACTGTGGAGACATCATACTGTGTGTGGAGGAATGTACTGTGGAGACATCATACTGTGTGTGGGGAATGTACTGTGGAGACATCATACTGTGTGTGTGGGGAATGTACTGTGGAGACATCATACTGTGTGTGTGGGGAATGTACTGTGGGGACATCATACTGTGTGTGTGGGGAATGTACTGTGAGGACATCATATTGTGTGTGGGGAATGTACTGTGGAGACATCATACTGTGTGTGGAGGAATGTACTGTGGAGACATCATACTGTGTGTGGAGGAATGTACTGTGGGGACATCATACTGTGTGTGTGGGGAATGTACTGTGGGGACATCATACTGTGTGTGGGGGAATGTACTGTGGAGACATCATACTGTGTGTGGAGGGAATGTACTGTGGGGACATCATACTGTGTGTGTGGGGAATGTACTGTGGGGACATCATACTGTGTGTGGAGGAATGTACTGTGAGGACATCATACTGTGTGTGTGGGGAATGTACTGTGGGGACATCATACTGTGTGTGGAGGAATGTACTGTGGAGACATCATACTGTGTTTGGAGGAATGTACTGTGGGGACATCATACTGTGTGTGGGGGAATGTACTGTGGAGACATCATACTGTGTGTGGGGGAATGTACTGTGGAGACATCATACTGTGTGTGGGGGAATGTACTGTGGAGACATCATACTGTGTGTGGAGGGAATGTACTGTGGGGACATCATACTGTGTGTGTGGGGAATGTACTGTGGGGACATCATACTGTGTGTGGAGGAATGTACTGTGAGGACATCATACTGTGTGTGTGGGGAATGTACTGTGGGGACATCATACTGTGTGTGGAGGAATGTACTGTGGAGACATCATACTGTGTTTGGAGGGAATGTACTGTGGGACATCATACTGTGTGGGGGAATGTACTGTGGAGACATCATACTGTGTGTGGAGGAATGTACTGTGGAGACATCATACTGTGTGTGGGGAATGTACTGTGAGGACATCATACTGTGTGTGGGGGAATGTACTGTGGGGACATCATACTGTGTGTGGGGAATGTACTGTGGGGACATCATACTGTGTGTGGGGGAATGTACTGTGGGGACATCATACTGTGTGTGGAGGGAATGTACTGTGGAGACATCATACTGTGTGTGGGGAATGTACTGTGAGGACATCATACTGTGTGTGGGGAATGTACTGTGGGGACATCATACTGTGTGTGGGGGAATGTACTGTGGGGACATCATACTGTGTGTGGAGGAATGTACTGTGGAGACATCATACTGTGTGTGGGGGGAATGTACTGTGGGGACATCATACTGTGTGTGGAGGAATGTACTGTGGGGACATCATACTGTGTGTGGTGAATGTACTGTGAGGACATCATACTGTGTGTGGAGGAATGTACTGTGGAGACATCATACTGTGTGTGGAGGAATGTACTGTGGAGACATCATACTGTGTGTGGAGGGAATGTACTGTGGGGACATCATAATGTGTGTGGGGAATGTACTGTGGAGACATCATACTGTGTGTGGAGGAATGTACTGTGGAGACATCATACTGTGTGTGGGGGAATGTACTGTGGAGACATCATACTGTGTGTGGGGAATGTACTGTGGGGACATCATAATGTGTGTGGGGAATGTACTGTGGAGACATCATACTGTGTGTGGAGGAATGTACTGTGAGGACATCATACTGTGTGTGGAGGAATGTACTGTGGAGGACATCATACTGTGTGTGGAGGAATGTACTGTGAGGACATCATACTGTGTGTGGAGGAATGTACTGTGGAGACATCATACTGTGTGTGGAGGAATGTACTGTGAGGACATCATACTGTGTGTGGAGGAATGTACTGTGGAGACATCATACTGTGTGTGGAGGAATGTACTGTGAGGACATCATACTGTGTGTGGAGGGAATGTACTGTGAGGACATCATACTGTGTGTGGAGGAATGTACTGTGGAGACATCATACTGTGTGTGGAGGGAATGTACTGTGAGGACATCATACTGTGTGTGGGGGAATGTACTGTGAGGACATCATACTGTGTGTGGAGGAATGTACTGTGGAGACATCATACTGTGTGTGGAGGGAATGTACTGTGAGGACATCATACTGTGTGTGGTGGAATGTACTGTGAGGACATCATACTGTGTGTGGAGGAATGTACTGTGGAGACATCATACTGTGTGTGGAGGAATGTACTGTGAGGACATCATACTGTGTGTGGAGGAATGTACTGTGAGGACATCATACTGTGTGTGGAGGAATGTACTGTGAGGACATCATACTGTGTGTGGTGGAATGTACTGTGAGGACATCATACTGTGTGTGGGGAATGTACTGTGAGGACATCATACTGTGTGTGGAGGGAATGTACTGTGGGGACATCATACTGTGTGTGTGAGGAATGTACTGTGGGGACATCATACTGTGTGTGGGGGAATGTACTGTGGGGACATCATACTGTGTGTGGGGGAATGTACTGTGGAGACATCATACTGTGTGTGGGGGAATGTACTGTGGGGACATCATACTGTGTGTGGAGGGAATGTACTGTGGGGACATCATACTGTGTGTGGAGGGAATGTACTGTGGGGATATCATACTGTGTGTGGAGGAATGTACTGTGGGGACATCATACTGTGTGTGGAGGAATGTACTGTGGGAGACATCATACTGTGTGTGGAGGAATGTACTGTGGGGACATCATACTGTGTGTGGAGGGAATGTACTGTGGGGACATCATACTGTGTGTGGAGGGAATGTACTGTGAGGACATCATACTGTGTGTGGAGGAATGTACTGTGGGGACATCATACTGTGTGTGGAGGAATGTACTGTGAGGACATCATACTGTGTGTGGAGGAATGTACTGTGGGGACATCATACTGTGTGTGGAGGAATGTACTGTGAGGACATCATACTGTGTGTGGAGGAATGTACTGTGGGGACATCATACTGTGTGTGGAGGAATGTACTGTGAGGACATCATACTGTGTGTGGAGGAATGTACTGTGGGGACATCATACTGTGTGTGGAGGAATGTACTGTGAGGACATCATACTGTGTGTGGAGGGAAGTACTGTGGGGAGACATTATATCTTGTGTGTGGGGGAATGTACTGTGAGGACATCATACTGTGTGTGGAGGAATGTGGGTGTGGGGGACATCATACTGTGTGTGGAGGAATGTACTGTGAGGACATCATACTGTGTGTGGAGGGAATGTACTGTGGGGACATCATACTGTGTGTGGAGGGAATGTACTGTGGGGACATCATACTGTGTGTGGAGGAATGTACTGTGGAGACATCATACTGTGTGTGGGGAATGTACTGTGGGGACATCATACTGTGTGTGGAGGAATGTACTGTGAGGACATCATACTGTGTGTGGAGGGAATGTACTGTGGGGACATCATACTGTGTGTGGGGAATGTACTGTGGAGACATCATACTGTGTGTGGAGGAATGTACTGTGGAGACATCATACTGTGTGTGGAGGGAATGTACTGTGGGGACATCATACTGTGTGTGAGGGAATGTACTGTGGAGACATCATACTGTGTGTGGGGAATGTACTGTGGAGACATCATACTGTGTGTGGAGGGAATGTACTGTGGAGACATCATACTGTGTGTGGAGGGAATGTACTGTGGAGACATCATACTGTGTGTGGAGGAATGTACTGTGGGGACATCATACTGTGTGTGGAGGAATGTACTGTGGAGACATCATACTGTGTGTGGGGAATGTACTGTGGAGACATCATACTGTGTGTGGAGGAATGTACTGTGGAGACATCATACTGTGTGTGGGGGAATGTACTGTGGGGACATCATACTGTGTGTGGAGGAATGTACTGTGGAGACATCATACTGTGTGTGGGGAATGTACTGTGAGGACATCATACTGTGTGTGGGGAATGTACTGTGGGGACATCATACTGTGTGTGGAGGGAATGTACTGTGAGGACATCATACTGTGTGTGGAGGGAATGTACTGTGGAGACATCATACTGTGTGTGGGGAATGTACTGTGGGGACATCATACTGTGTGTGGAGGAATGTACTGTGGAGACATCATACTGTGTGTGGGGAATGTACTGTGGGGACATCATACTGTGTGTGGAGGAATGTACTGTGGAGACATCATACTGTGTGTGGGGGAATGTACTGTGAGGACATCATACTGTGTGTGGGGAATGTACTGTGGAGACATCATACTGTGTGTGGGGGGAATGTACTGTGGGGACATCATACTGTGTGTGGAGGGAATGTACTGTGAGGACATCATACTGTGTGTGGAGGGAATGTACTGTGGGGACATCATACTGTGTGTGGAGGGAATGTACTGTGAGGACATCATACTGTGTGTGGGGAATGTACTGTGGGGACATCATACTGTGTGTGGAGGGAATGTACTGTGAGGACATCATACTGTGTGTGGGGGGAATGTACTGTGGAGACATCATACTGTGTGTGGAGGGAATGTACTGTGGAGACATCATACTGTGTGTGGAGGGAATGTACTGTGGAGACATCATACTGTGTGTGGGGGAATGTACTGTGAGGACATCATACTGTGTGTGGGGAATGTACTGTGGGGACATCATACTGTGTGTGGGGGAATGTACTGTGAGGACATCATACTGTGTGTGGGGAATGTACTGTGGGGACATCATACTGTGTGTGGAGGAATGTACTGTGAGGACATCATACTGTGTGTGGAGGGAATGTACTGTGGAGACATCATACTGTGTGTGGGGAATGTACTGTGAGGACATCATACTGTGTGTGGAGGAATGTACTGTGGAGACATCATACTGTGTGTGGGGAATGTACTGTGGGGACATCATACTGTGTGTGGAGGAATGTACTGTGGAGACATCATACTGTGTGTGGGGAATGTACTGTGAGGACATCATACTGTGTGTGGGGAATGTACTGTGGGGACATCATACTGTGTGTGGAGGGAATGTACTGTGAGGACATCATACTGTGTGTGGAGGGAATGTACTGTGGAGACATCATACTGTGTGTGGGGAATGTACTGTGGGGACATCATACTGTGTGTGGAGGAATGTACTGTGGAGACATCATACTGTGTGTGGGGAATGTACTGTGGGGACATCATACTGTGTGTGGAGGAATGTACTGTGGAGACATCATACTGTGTGTGGGGAATGTACTGTGAGGACATCATACTGTGTGTGGGGAATGTACTGTGGAGACATCATACTGTGTGTGGGGGGAATGTACTGTGGGGACATCATACTGTGTGTGGAGGGAATGTACTGTGAGGACATCATACTGTGTGTGGAGGGAATGTTACTGTGAAAAAAATAAGAAAAACTGTGTGTGGAGGGAATGTACTGTGAGGACATCATACTGTGTGTGGGGAATGTACTGTGGGGACATCATACTGTGTGTGGAGGGAATGTACTGTGAGGACATCATACTGTGTGTGGGGGGAATGTACTGTGGAGACATCATACTGTGTGTGGAGGGAATGTACTGTGGAGACATCATACTGTGTGTGGAGGAATGTACTGTGGAGACATCATACTGTGTGTGGGGGAATGTACTGTGAGGACATCATACTGTGTGTGGGGAATGTACTGTGGGGACATCATACTGTGTGTGGGGGAATGTACTGTGAGGACATCATACTGTGTGTGGGGAATGTACTGTGGGGACATCATACTGTGTGTGGAGGAATGTACTGTGGAGACATCATACTGTGTGTGGGGAATGTACTGTGGAGACATCATACTGTGTGTGGGAAGAATGTACTGTGGGGACATCATACTGTGTGTGGGGAATGTACTGTGAGGACATCATGCTGTGTGTGTGGGAAATGTACTGTGGAGACATCATACTGTGTGTGGAGGGAATGTACTGTGGAGACATCATACTGTGTGTGGAGGAATGTACTGTGGGGACATCATACTGTGTGTGGGGGAATGTACTGTGAGGACATCATACTGTGTGTGGGGAATGTACTGTGGGGACATCATACTGTGTGTGGAGGAATGTACTGTGGAGACATCATACTGTGTGTGGGGAATGTACTGTGGAGACATCATACTGTGTGTGGGGAATGTACTGTGGGGACATCATACTGTGTGTGGGGAATGTACTGTGAGGACATCATGCTGTGTGTGTGGGGAATGTACTGTGGAGACATCATACTGTGTGTGGGGAATGTACTGTGGGGACATCATACTGTGTGTGGGGAATGTACTGTGGGGACATCATACTGTGTGTGTGAGGAATGTACTGTGGGGACATCATACTGTGTGTGTGGGGAATGTACTGTGGGGACATCATACTGTGTGTGTGGAGGGAATGTACTGTGGAGACATCATACTGTGTGTGGGGAATGTACTGTGGGGACATCATACTGTGTGTGGGGAATGTACTGTGGGGACATCATACTGTGTGTGGAGGGAATGTACTGTGGAGACATCATACTGTGTGTGGAGGGAATGTACTGTGGGGACATCATACTGTGTGTGGAGGAATGTACTGTGGGGACATCATACTGTGTGTGGAGGGAATATACTGTGGAGACATCATACTGTGTGTGGGGAATGTACTGTGGGGACATCATACTGTGTGTGGAGGGAATGTACTGTGGGGACATCATACTGTGTGTGGAGGGAATATACTGTGGAGACATCATACTGTGTGTGGGGGAATGTACTGTGGGGACATCATACTGTGTGTGGAGGGAATGTACTGTAGGGACATCATACTGTGTGTGGGGAATGTACTGTGGGGACATCATACTGTGTGTGGGGGGAATGTACTGTGGGGACATCATACTGTGTGTGGGGAATGTACTGTGGGGACATCATACTGTGTGTGGGGAATGTACTGTGGGGACATCATACTGTGTGTGGGGGGAATGTACTGTGGGGACATCATACTGTGTGTGGGGAATGTACTGTGGGGACATCATACTGTGTGTGGAGGGAATGTACTGTGGAGACATCATACTGTGTGTGGAGGAATGTACTGTGGGGACATCATACTGTGTGTGGAGGAATGTACTGTGAGGACATCATACTGTGTGTGGAGGGAATGTACTGTGGGGACATCATACTGTGTGTGGAGGAATGTACTGTGGGGACATCATACTGTGTGTGGAGGGAATATACTGTGGAGACATCATACTGTGTGTGGGGAATGTACTGTGGGGACATCATACTGTGTGTGGAGGGAATGTACTGTGGGGACATCATACTGTGTGTGGGGAATGTACTGTGGGGACATCATACTGTGTGTGGGGGAATGTACTGTGGGGACATCATACTGTGTGTGGGGGAATGTACTGTGGGGACATCATACTGTGTGTGGGGGAATGTACTGTGGGGACATCATACTGTGTGTGGGGAATGTACTGTGGAGACATCATACTGTGTGTGGAGGAATGTACTGTGAGGACATCATACTGTGTGTGGGGGAATGTACTGTGAGGACATCATACTGTGTGTGGGGAATGTACTGTGGGGACATCATACTGTGTGTGGGGAATGTACTGTGGGGACATCATACTGTGTGTGGGGGAATGTACTGTGGGGACATCATACTGTGTGTGGGGAATGTACTGTGTTGACATCATACTGTGTGTGGGGAATGTACTGTGGGGACATCATACTGTGTGTGGGGGGAATGTACTGTGGGGACATCATACTGTGTGTGGGGAATGTACTGTGGGGACATCATACTGTGTGTGGAGGGAATGTACTGTGGAGACATCATACTGTGTGTGGAGGAATGTACTGTGGGGACATCATACTGTGTGTGGAGGAATGTACTGTGAGGACATCATACTGTGTGTGGAGGGAATGTACTGTGGGGACATCATACTGTGTGTGGAGGAATGTACTGTGGGGACATCATACTGTGTGTGGAGGGAATATACTGTGGAGACATCATACTGTGTGTGGGGAATGTACTGTGGGGACATCATACTGTGTGTGGAGGGAATGTACTGTGGGGACATCATACTGTGTGTGGAGGGAATGTACTGTAGGGACATCATACTGTGTGTGGGGAATGTACTGTGGGGACATCATACTGTGTGTGGGGGGAATGTACTGTGGGGACATCATACTGTGTGTGGTGAATGTACTGTGGGGACATCATACTGTGTGTGGAGGGAATGTACTGTGGGGACATCATACTGTGTGTGGAGGGAATGTACTGTGGGGACATCATACTGTGTGTGGGGGGAATGTACTGTGGGGACATCATACTGTGTGTGGGGAATGTACTGTGGGGACATCATACTGTGTGTGGGGGAATGTACTGTGGGGACATCATACTGTGTGTGGGGGGAATGTACTGTGGGGACATCATACTGTGTGTGGAGGGAATGTACTGTGGAGACATCATACTGTGTGTGTGGGGAATGTACTGTGGAGACATCATACTGTGTGTGGAGGGAATGTACTGTGGGGACATCATACTGTGTGTGGGGAATGTACTGTGGAGACATCATACTGTGTGTGGAGAATGTACTGTGAGGACATCATACTGTGTGTGGAGGGAATGTACTGTGGAGACATCATACTGTGTGTGGAGGGAATGTACTGTGGGGACATCATACTGTGTGTGGGGGGAATGTACTGTGAGGACATCATACTGTGTGTGGAGGGAATGTACTGTGAGGACATCATACTGTGTGTGGAGGGAATGTACTGTGAGGACATCATACTGTGTGTGGAGGAATGTACTGTGAGGGACATCATACTGTGTGTGGAGGAATGTACTGTGGAGACATCATACTGTGTGTGGAGGGAATGTACTGTGGGGACATCATACTGTGTGTGGAGGGAATGTACTGTGGGGACATCATACTGTGTGTGAAGGGAATGTACTGTGGGGACATCATACTGTGTGTGGAGGGAATGTACTGTGAGGACATCATACTGTGTGTGGAGGGAATGTACTGTGGGGACATCATACTGTGTGTGGAGGGAATGTACTGTGGGGACATCATACTGTGTGTGGGGAATGTACTGTGAGGACATCATACTGTGTGTGAAGGGAATGTACTGTGAGGACATCATACTGTGTGTGGAGGGAATGTTCTGTGAGGACATCATACTGTGTGTGGAGGAATGTACTGTGAGGACATCATACTGTGTGTGGAGGAATGTACTGTGGAGACATCATACTGTGTGTGGAGGGAATGTACTGTGGGGACATCATACTGTGTGTGGAGGAATGTACTGTGGGGACATCATACTGTGTGTGGGGAATGTACTGTGGGGACATCATACTGTGTGTGGAGGAATGTACTGTGAGGACATCATACTGTGTGTGGAGGGAATGTACTGTGGGGACATCATACTGTGTGTGGGGAATGTACTGTGGGGACATCATACTGTGTGTGGAGGAATGTACTGTGGGGACATCATACTGTGTGTGGAGGAATGTACTGTGAGGACATCATACTGTGTGTGGAGGGAATGTACTGTGGGGACATCATACTGTGTGTGGAGGGAATGTACTGTGGAGACATCATACTGTGTGTGGAGGAATGTACTGTGAGGACATCATACTGTGTGTGGAGGGAATGTACTGTGGGGACATCATACTGTGTGTGGAGGGAATGTACTGTGAGGACATCATACTGTGTGTGGAGGGAATGTACTGTGGGGACATCATACTGTGTGTGGAGGGAATGTACTGTGAGGACATCATACTGTGTGTGGGGAATGTACTGTGAGGACATCATACTGTGCGTGGAGGAATGTACTGTGAGGACATCATACTGTGTGTGGAGGAATGTACTGTGGAGACATCATACTGTGTGTGGAGGAATGTACTGTGAGGACATCATACTGTGTGTGGAGGAATGTACTGTGGAGACATCATACTGTGTGTGGAGGGAATGTACTGTGGGGACATCATACTGTGTGTGGAGGGAATGTACTGTGGGGACATCATACTGTGTGTGGAGGGAATGTACTGTGGAGACATCATACTGTGTGTGGGGGAATGTACTGTGGGGACATCATACTGTGTGTGGAGGGAATGTACTGTGGGGACATCATACTGTGTGTGGGGGAATGTACTGTGAGGACATCATACTGTGTGTGGAGGGAATGTACTGTGGGGACATCATACTGTGTGTGGAGGGAATGTACTGTGGGGACATCATACCTGTGTGTGAAGGGAATGTACTGTGAGGACATCATACTGTGTGTGGAGGAATGTACTGTGGGGACATCATACTGTGTGTGGAGGGAATGTACTGTGGGGACATCATACTGTGTGTGGAGGGAATGTACTGTGGGGACATCATACTGTGTGTGGAGGGAATGTACTGTGAGGACATCATACTGTGTGTGGGGGGAATGTACTGTGGGGACATCATACTGTGTGTGAAGGGAATGTACTGTGAGGACATCATACTGTGTGTGGGGGAATGTACTGTGGAGACATCATACTGTGTGTGGGGGGAATGTACTGTGGGGACATCATACTGTGTGTGGAGGGAATGTACTGTGCGGACATCATACTGTGTGTGGGGGAATGTACTGTGGAGACATCATACTGTGTGTGGGGGAATGTACTGTGGGGACATCATACTGTGTGTGGGGGGAATGTACTGTGGAGACATCATACTGTGTGTGGGGGGAATGTACTGTGGGGACATCATACTGTGTGTGGGGGAAATGTACTGTGGGGACATCATACTGTGTGTGGGGAATGTACTGTGGAGACATCATACTGTGTGTGGGGGGAATGTACTGTGGAGACATCATACTGTGTGTGGAGGGAATGTACTGTGGGGACATCATACTGTGTGTGGAGGAATGTACTGTGGTGACATCATACTGTGTGTGGGGGAATGTACTGTGGAGACATCATACTGTGTGTGGGGGAATGTACTGTGGAGACATCATACTGTGTGTGGGGGAATGTACTGTGGTGACATCATGCTGTGTGTGGGGGAATGTACTGTGGTGACATCATACTGTGTGTGGAGGAATGTACTGTGGAGACATCATACTGTGTGTGGGGAATGTACTGTGGGGACATCATACTGTGTGTGGGGGAATGTACTGTGAGGACATCATACTGTGTGTGGGGAATGTACTGTGGAGACATTATACTGTGTGTGGGGAATGTACTGTGAGGACATCATACTGTGTGTGAGGGGAATGTACTGTGAGGACATCATACTGTGTGTGGGGGAATGTACTGTGAGGAGATCATACTGTGTGTGGGGGGAATGTACTGTGAGGACATCATACTGTGTGTGGGGGGAATGTACTGTGAGGACATCATACTGTGTGGAGGGAATGTACTGTGGAGACATCATACTGTGTTTGGAGGAATGTACTGTGGGGACATCATACTGTGTGTGGAGGAATGTACTGTGGGGACATCATACTGTGTGTGGAGGAATGTACTGTGGGGACATCATACTGTGTGTGGAGGAATGTACTGTGGAGACATCATACTGTATGTGGAGGAATGTACTGTGAGGACATCATACTGTGTGTGGGGAAT